>NC_089781.1:93740487-93750487 GCF_040412425.1 Macrobrachium rosenbergii
CCAGCTCCAGAGGTTCCTTTTATTCCTCACACCGTAGGGCTGTGGAACTTCAGAAGTTCGAGCGAAGGCGCAATGCGTTACTACCCTAAAACTATTCTCCTTGCATGTTAATACATTTTTATCTATTTGGTAATTTATTAATTATTTATTTTTTTTTTTTTTTTTAATAAGTGGGATCTTTTCTTTCTGTATTTTCATTTACTTCCTCTTACTTCTTCCTAATGAGCACCTCAATACTCTTTGGAAGCTTGAATTTCAAGTCAGTGGCCCCTTTGGTGGGATTTTTCCATTTGCATAGGGTTCATCTTCTGAATGATAATAATAATAATAATAATAATAATAATAATAATAATAATAATAATAATAATAATAATAATAAATAATAATAAATATTCCAAAATTCCTCTCTTGTCATTGTAATTCCCACCGTCCCACCCATTCCACAGGATTTAAAAAAACAAAAACAAAAAATAAAAGTTCCGTTGTCCCGTCAAGCACTATGCCCTAAGGGCATTACTTCTGGTTTTATTAGAATTTTGAAATGAGTTCTGTTGATTATAGGTCAGCGGGGTTGTATGTCTAATAGTTAATTTTAAATAGTTTATTGTTGGTCATAGATTTAAGGTAAAGAAATTTGTGTTAATTTTCAATGACACTAGCTGTGAAAAAGTACGTATGGAATTATGAAAAAATTTTCAGCATTTCTGAAATATCTTAGCTTAACAATGTTTTAGTGTTTATAATAATAATAATAATAATAATAATAATAATAATAATAATAATAATAATAATAATAATAATAATAATAAATTTTTGCAATTCTAAAATATCTTAGCTTAACAATGTTCTAGTGTATAATAATAATAATAATAATAATAATAATATTTGTCAGCAATTCTAAAATATCGTAGCTTAACAATGTTTTAGTGTATAATAATAATAATAATAATAATAATAATAATAATAATAATAATAATAATAATAATGTGTAATAAAAAACCACAATTATATGGTAAAAGATACATTACTATGTATAATAGTGGATTTTTATTACATATTGTTTTTCACAAGATTGTGAATTTCTTAGCAATAATAATAATAATAATAATAATAATAATAATAATAATAATAATAATAATAATAATAATAATAATAATAATTACCCACAACAGGCCAACCAGTTTGGTCTGAAGGACAATACATCAACTAACACCTGACCCTCTGTCATAAAAGAATTACTGTACTATTCTATATCATCTGCCGTTCTTCTTCTGTCGAGTTCATTGAGGAAAACTCTCGACGCAGTAAAAGCTATATCGGAAGCTCTTCTTGAGACTTCGTATAAGAGGCGCGCTGTTATATCCAACTGGCAATCATTCATTGCCGGTTCTCCACTCGGCAAGATTTAGTCACACGGGGTATTGCCCTTTCTTCGTAGTCCGGACCTCTCAGTTCCGGAGGTCCAGAGGTTCTTTATTCCTCACACTTCGGGAGTTCAAGCGAAGATGCATCGCATGACTACCCTACAACAATTCTCCTTGTATTTTGATGATTTGCTTACATTTTTATTTATTTTATTTTGTTAATTTGTCTGTATTTTTCTAATAATTGATCTCCTCTTTCTTTATTTCTCTTTATCTTCTGCTACGTCTTCCTGATGAAGGCCATATTCTTTGGAAGCTTGAATTTCAAGTCAGTGGACCCTTTGGTTGACTTGTTCCATATGAATAGGGTTCATCTTTTGAATAATAATAATAATAATAATAATAATAATAATAATAATAATAATAATAATAATAATAATAATAATAATAATAATGAACCAAACAAAAACTTCTTTCAGTTTTCTTCTGAAGATGGAAAGAGAAACCCACAAGATTCCTGTGTATAACTTGTTTACTTGTAAATATTTACAAGTAAACAAGTTATACACAGGAATCTTGTGGGTTTCTCTTTCAATAATAATAATAATGATTGTGCCCAAGTAGCTCCAGGACTCGTGCAGAAGAGTGTGCTACTAGAAACAGCGCACATAGTGAGAAAAGTGATGGACTCTAGGAGGCAGGATGCAACCTGAACCCCACACTAAAAAAAAAAATAAAAAAAAATAATAATAATAATAATAATAATAATAATAATAATAATAATAATAATAATAATAATAATTAATAATAATAATCTTGAAATCTTCAGCTGAAAGCCCTTATGGACATGGTCAACAGACTATAAACCCAGGAGACACCAAAGGGAATCAGCATGCAGAGAGAAAGAGAAGTTACAGGAAAAGGTGATAAATACATAAATATGAGGGAATAGAAAATAAGACCGATTCGTCTGAATTCAGGAGACGTCAGTAGCAGAGACACTGGAGGTCAGAAGATTCCACAATTTTAGTTCGAACAGAATTCGATAAAGAGATGTCACTTTCTCGCCTTGTATTTCAACATGTACATGAATAGGTTAAATGGTCAGCTTATTTAATCTCAGTTGGAAATCATTTAAATCCTTGTTTAATTTTGCTTGTATGACAAAACAGTCATTCAACTATTATTATTATTGTTATTATTATTATTATTATTATTATTATTATTTATTATTATTTATTTATTTATTCATTTATTTTTATTTATTTATTTATTCCTATTTATTTATTTTTTTTATTTATTCTTATTTATTTATTTATTTTTAATTATTTATTTTTATTTATCTATTTGTTTTTATTTATTTATTTATTATTATTTATTTTTTTATTTTTATTTATTTTTCGTTATTAATTTATTTGTATTTATTTTTATTTTTTTATTTAATTTTGTCTATCTTTATTTATTTATTTTTATTTTATTTATTATTATTATTATTATTATTATTATTATTATTATTATTATTATTATTATTATTATTATGATCCTGTGGGGGTTTAGTGCCGTCAGTGCCCCTCATGCTGTCGACTGTAGGCATTACTTAAGGTTCTTTGCAGTTTCCCTTCGGCCCTTAGCTGCAACTTCTTTCATTGATTTTATTATACCTCCATTCATATTCTCTTTCTTCCATCTGACTTTCCACCCTCTCTAACAATTGTTTCACAGTGCAGCTGCTAAAGGTTTTCCTCTTGTTACGCCTTTCAGACCTTTTAGTTTTCTGTAAAAGAAAACTATTGTGCCGGCTTTTTCTGTCCGCTCTCAGATCTTAAAAACTACTGAGGCTAGAGGGCTGCAAATTGGCATGTTGATCATCCACCCTCCAATCATCAAACATACCAAATCGCTGCCCTCCAGCCTCAGTAGTTTTTATTTCATTTAAGGTTAAATAGCCATAATCGTGCGTCTGGCAACAGTATAGGATAGGCCAGCACCGGGCCGTGGTTAAAGTTTCATGGGCAGCGGCTGTACAACATTATACCGAGACCACCGAAAGATAGATCTGTTTTCGGTGGCCCTGAGTATGCGATGTAGCGGCTGTACAGAAAACTCGATTGCGCATTTTTTTACTCGTTTACTGTCGATTTCCCTTTCACCGCTGAATGACCTCGTAGGTCCCAGCGCTTGGCCTTTGGCCTAAATCTTATATTCCAGTTTATATTCCAGTTTATATTCCAGTTTATATTCCACCACCCTCAGCGCAAAGCGTCAAATGCCTTCCCGACACTTAATGGAGTTACTCGCTTAATTCTGACATCAAACAAAATACAAACGCAGTGCGTGTCAGTGATCCCCAGATCACTAGACATCTCTGACAATCCACAGATCCTCCTGGGGAGTCCCCACCAGGAATCTGGACATGAGTTTTCATATCTAGGCCACATTATCACGAAGGAACTGTGTCCTACATCCGACGCTGAGCAGAGACGAAGTATATGAGCTCTTGTTCGAGCGGCAAAATGAATATCGTCGTGAAACCTGATTCTTTTTTTTTTTTTTTTTTTGATTGAATTTCAGTAATGTTTATAGGCCTGTTCCCCTGGACGAATTTCACTGGAATGATGTTTATACAAAATCGTCTAGGTAGCTCGAGCGAAATCTTCAGACACGGCGGAAAAATAATAATAATAATAATAATAAAAAAAATAATAATAAGATATTAATTATTATTATTATTAATAATAATAATATTATTATTATTATTATTATTATTATTATTATTATTATTATTATTATTATTATTATTGTTATTATTATTATTGTTGTTGTTGTTGTTTTAAATGCCATTCGTTTCAGTAATAAGTTACTCTCTCATACGCCACTTAAGTGCTTATTATTATTATTATTATTATTATTATTATTATTATTATTATTATTATTATTATTATTAATCATTATTATTAGATTATTAAATTAATCAAGAAAAAAGATACAAAAAATACAAAATCAAATCAAATCAAAATAAACAAGAAAGTTAACTCGATACTCCAAGAAAAAAAAAAAACTAAGAGAGAGAAGATACTGAAGTATTAGAAGGTAACCTGAGGTCAACAAACATTTGGTTATGCAAATTAACATTAGAATTTATTTAACCTGGTCACCAGGTGGGAATGAGTAAGCACGCAGGTATATATAACTATAAACGAATGAAAATAAAAGGTTTGCGGCCTTAAATATTGAGTGTAATTAAATTTATAAGATATATATATACTGTGTGATGTGTGTATATATATATATATATATATATATATATATATATATATATATATATATATATATATATATATATATATATATATATATATATATATATATATATATATATATATTATATATATATATATATATTATATATATATATATATATATTATATATATATATATATATATATATATATATACAATATATATATAATATATATATCTCATACATACACAATACTGTATATACATATATATACATAGTATGTATGTATATGAATCAAGTGTAAATATAACTGATAAACAGATAAGTAGATACGATTAATCAGTGAATATGCATACAGATGAATAAGTAACAAAATAAACAGAAAACTTTATATCAGTGAATAATGAATTATGTATATATATTATTAAATCCTGCAGGAATGAAGTACCGTGCGGTAAATTGAATAGGGAAAAAATAATTTTTATAAGAGATGTGCCAATATATAAATAAAATGGGAGTAGATGAATAAAAAAAAGCAATACATACTGTAAGTAAAATAGGAGTAGATAAGTAAAAAAATATAAATATACAAAATGGCCGTGGACAAACAAAAAAAAAAAGAAATACATAAAATGGGAGTAGATAAATAATAAAAAAATCAAAAAATATAAACTTACAATTGGTCACATGAAGTAATAACATTACTTAGCATCCGAATAGAGGATAAACAATTTAGTTATTGATAAATTGATTTATATATTAATTAATTACTTGGTCATTATTATTTGAAGAATAACGCCTTCCTGTTCACGCCCTTCAAGGGAAAAGGTATATTATTGAAAATAATGAAGGTAATAATAAGAATAAGAATAATAATAATTATAATAATAACAACACCTTTCAGATTACGCACGCTGTAAGGGGAAGTTATATTGTTATAATAATAATAATAATAATAATAATAATAATAATAATAATAATAATAATAATAATAATGAAGAGCACCTCTCCGATCTATGAACATTTTAAGGGGGAAAGTTATATTGTTAATAATAATAATAACAATAAAAATAATAACAATAATAATAATAATAATAATATCATTATTATTAATAATGAAAAAATAATGAATAACATTCTTATATCTGTACATTTTGAAAGAGGAAGGGTATAATAATAATAATAATAATAATAATAATAATAATAATAATAATAATAATAATGTACATAAATATAAAGAAACAAAGATTACCATTAAAAAAAAAAAAAAATTAAAACAACGGTAGAGAACGGAACTACTTCTTTATAAGCCCAGAGCCCCAAACAGCGATGAACTGTCTTTTGCGAACGCGCCCCCCTCCTACTGTCCCCCCACCCCCACCCCTGCTCATGCTGGCACCGGACACCCTTTCAGGAGGCCCTTCAGAATATGACACCTCCTCCTCCTCCTCCTCCTCCTCCCCTTCTCTCGTCCCAAAGGGCCTCTCTGTATAGCTAAATGGTGTTCTAATCTCCTTCGGGATATCCTATCTCTCTCTCTCTCTCTCTCTCTCTCTCTCTCTCTCTCTCTCTCTCTCTCTCTCTCTCTCTCTCTCCCCGCGTTATCCTATCTTTGTGTATGTGGTTTATCCTAACCCTTATGTTTATCCAAGTCCTGTGATGGTGGGTGATGATGATGACGGCTTCTCTCTCTCTCTCTCTCTCTCTCTCTCTCTCTCTCTCTCTCTCTCTCTCTCTCTGTAGGTCGACTTCGATAAAGGGGGCTTTTTGTTTGCGCTTCTTTTTTCCTTGTTTGTGTGTTAGATCGTTTGTGGTTTGTGGTTGGTTTGTCAGTGTTTGTTCTTCGCTATTTCGGTGTGGCTTTGTTAGTGTTTGTGGTTGGTTGCTGGGTTTGTTATTGGTTTGTTGGGTGGTACGGCTTCTTGCCTGCGTTTGTTTGTCCAGAAGGGTTCAGTCGTAGGTGAATGTGTTTGTTATATATAATGATATAATAATATAACGAATAATTTTGGTGTATAAATTAACCTATTATTATTATTATTATTATTATTATTATTATTATTATTATTATTATTATTATTATTATTATTATTATTATTATTTTGAAAGTAAACACCAACGTAATGATTAATGCAAAAAGGTTAACAGCTTACTTAGTAATCTTCAACAGAATAGAAGCTCGTTTATGACAATAAATAGCGAAAGTACTATATATCATAATAAAATACAATAATTATGAAGCATTCATTTAAAATGCTCGGTTATGCGTCACGTTATCATGTTGGCGGACGCTCTTTGTACTTAAAGGGAGAATCAGTCAGTAAATACGACGAAATATAATAGGAAAATTCTCTCTCTCTCTCTCTCTCTCTCTCTCTCTCTCTCTCTCTCTCTCTCTCTCTCTCTCTCTCTCTCTCTCTCTCTCTCTCTCTCTCCTTTAAATAAATCATTCTTACTGTCGACCCCGGGGAATTGCTTGAAATAATGTAATAAAATATTTCTCTCTCTCTCTCTCTCTCTCTCTCTCTCTCTCTCTCTCTCTCTCTCTCTCTCTCTCTCTCTCTATCTTATAAATAAATCATGCCTAATTTCACTGTCGAGGAATTGCTTGAGATAATATAATAAAACATTTCTTTCTCTCTCTCTCTCTCTCTCTCTCTCTCTCTCTCCTTTAAATAAATCATACTTAATGTCACTGTCGAGGAGTTGCTTGAGGTAATATAATAAAATCTCTCTCTCTCTCTCTCTCTCTCTCTCTCTCCTTTAAATAAATCATACTTAATGTCACTGTCGAGGAGTTGCTTGAGGTAATATAATAAAAATCTCTCTCTCTCTCTCTCTCTCTCTCTCTCTCTCTCTCTCCTTTAAATAAATCATCCTCACTGTCGCTCCCGGTGAACTGCTTGTATTTCGCGTATTCTCACTCATTCGTCGACTTCTATTTTAGAACTCGCTGTCCAAATAAACCTTCGGACAGAATAAGCCCCTCAGAAGATTCTTCATTAAGGAGGGAATATGTGAATAATGCAGTTGTCGCTCCTCAATCAGAAGTCCGTTGTTCACGTGACCTTTAGTCTGTTTATCCTGCTTTTGAGGAAGGCATCATCAAGGCACCGTGGCTCGAGTAATATCAAGCGCAACTTTGTTTACACACACTTACGCCGTTTTTTTTTTTAACTCCTTCTTCTCCACCCCCTCCCCTCCTCCTCTTCTTCTTCTTCTTCCTCTGCATCTTCTTCTCCTCTTTCTTCCTCTTCTTCCACTTAACTCCGCCAAAGTAAGGCAGACACGCGTCCGTGTTTGTTTACACTGAATGACACCGGAGTCTAGATTGTCCTCCAAGTCGCGACGTGCGCGTCTACGGTGACGCCATCTTGGAAAGAAAGAATCCCAGCCATAGTTTATAAGGGGGAGTATTACTGGGAGTTGAAGGAGTGTGAGGTTTATGACGTCCACCAACTGTTGCTTATCTGGGTGAATGAGTGGAACGTCTTCTTCTGAAAAGACGGCTGTGCTTTTATTAATATTATTATTGTTGTTATTTTGCGCCCATCATTTTGGAAGCAGGTTAAAGATAGCGAGTTGCTCAGTAAGCTTTCAGGGAACTGATTGCTCATAGGTAAAAAGGTAAATAATGATGTACCTCAAACTAGTTTGATTATTATTATTATTATTATTATTATTATTATTAATGAGCAGACGTGGTTTGTATAGCCATGCAAAAAAAAACTTATAAAGAAAAGAAACCAATAACAAAATAATTAGTACAGAAGTAAAGGCAATTTAAATTAGTAATGAGCTCCAGTTGCATAAGACTGAAAAAGTCAAGTACAAGCAGTCTTCAGCTTCAAAGACTGAGTTGCAAAGATGGGGTATAAAGTACAAAACACTTGATGACCTTGCAAGTTGTCAAGTACGTCAGTAGACGCTGAAGGAGATGGGATGGCAAGGTAAGCTTGACACACACAGACACACACACGCGCAATCACTGACGAATAGACAATACAGGTAGGCGGAGACACAGATGGCCCAACTTCCTTTATACACGTCCGTAGAAGATTACTAGAAACAGTTAGTACTCGCTCCATCGAGTCTGGCTACACTGACCTGTTGCGCTCGTTCTAGAGCCCTTTAACACTTGGACAGTGATTCCCATCACTTCAGCTGCTGTGTAATTTTGCAAACTTTTTCCGACTGCCTCTTCAGTGCTGTTGTATCTACTTTATATATATATATATATATATATATATATATATATATATATATATATATATATATATATATATATATATATATATATATAAGACATAATGATGAGTATTTTACGTTGACGAACTGACGGGTAGATGATTATTTAAGTGGTAGAAGTCTCAATATTATTTTCGTTTATCAACGAACGCATGATATATATATATATATATATATATATATATATATATATATATATATATATATATATATATATATATATATATATATATGTGTGTGTGTGTGTGTGTGTGTCTGTGTGTATATATGTGTATGCAGTTATGAACTCCAACAAGCATTTAGGTTTTGGAGTGACTGGGCGGGCGTCTTTCAATTTTCCCCGCCCAGCTGTGAATTATTGCGGTAATGAAGCCTTCTGGTTGTTATCGGAACGGTAATATTATCATTTGCATTACAAACAGTTCTTTGGACTCATTCAGTTATTCTGGTTTTGCGATGCGTATTTAATCTTAATCTCGTTCATACGGATTAGGGTATGATATGGGTTTTGCATGTATTACCTCGAGTTTTTAGATTTCTGACAAGAAAACTATTGTGCCGGCGTTGTTTGTCAGTCACCACTTTTTTCTGTCCGCCCTCAGATCTTAAAAACTACTGTGGCTAGAGGGCTGCAAATTGGTATGTTGATCATCCACCCTCCAGTCATTGAACATACCAAATTGCAGCCCTCTAGCCTTGGTAGTTTTTATTTAATTTAAGGTTAAAGTTATCCATAATCTTGCTTCTGGAAACAATATAGGATATGCCACCAACGGCCCGTGATTAAAGTTTCATGGGCCGCGGCTCATACAGCATTATACAGAAACCGCAGAAAGATCGATCTATTTTCGGTGGCCTTGATTATACGCTGTAGTGGCTGCACAGAAAAACTCGACTGAGACGAAGAAACTTCGGCGTATCTTTTACTTGTCTATTTTTGTTTTAGAATTGTTTTTATTTCCCGTTGTTTTTTATCCAGGTTTTTTTGTGCGTTATATGCTTGCTTAGCTCTTCTTTAGGCTCTTGTTTGTTTTTTATTTATTTATTTTTTTTTATTTTAACTCTAATTCATAATTTTACTTCCGTCGACTTTCTATGGAATTCTGTTTTCTTTATTTATCGGCTGTTCCGCTATGTATCTTTTTGT
>NC_089781.1:93755487-93760487 GCF_040412425.1 Macrobrachium rosenbergii
GATGGATAAATTTTTTTCTTGAAAACAATGAAGAAAAAAATCTAGGTTTATTGATAAGTGAAGACTAAATTACTAACTTGATGACCATTTACTCTCTCTCTCTCTCTCTCTCTCTCTCTCTCTCTCTCTCTCTCTCTCTCTCCCTGTAGGCCCGATAACTGGGGGCCTTTTCCTTGCGTATCAGGATTCGCGCAAAAGGAAGAACCATTTTACCAGATGCACCATGTTGTTGCTTACCAGGAAATGGATACGAGAGAGAGAGAGAGAGAGAGAGAGAGAGAGAGAGAGAGAGAGAGAGAGAGAGAGAGGCCCTACCGGGGTATCAGTTTTCTCTTCCCTAAATGGCTCTTCCACCAAGCTCTTCCTCCCCCCTCCCTCCCCTCACCCTCTCTCTCTCTCTCTCTCTCTCTCTCTCTCTCTCTCTCTCTCTATTCTAACATCAGAGTTATAGGTTTTTAATTCATATTGTTTTATGCAGTGTTGCTAAGAAACCTCCGAAAGTTTCTCTCTCTCTCTCTCTCTCCTTTCTATATTCCAACTATTTCCTTCTTTTTTTTTTTTTACGATACGCATCTCGAATAACTTTTATGGGAGATGAATATTTTTCCGTAGAATATGACGATCATTCCTCGTCTGGATTTTAACCCTAAAAAATATTCTTTAGAATATTCTTTATGAAGGAAATTTATTCATTTTGAAAGGTCATTAAATTACGCAATTTCGGCATCAATGACCGTTACTTTTGTGACGTCAGTGTATTATAATAATTTAACAAATACAGATGCATCATGTTGTTGAGTTAGGTTTATACAAATAGTTTCTGCAAGATCTTGGTTGCTTGTCGAAATCAGTGCTTGCCCAATTAACACCCACTCCCTCCCTTAACCTCCCTCCCACTTCCTCTGCCCTATCTTCGACCCCTCTCCTCCTCCCCCTCCCCCAAAGTATAACATCAAAAGTGTATTAGTTCGTAGGTTCGTCACCAGAGGGCTGGGTATTGCCAGACAGGCCAGAGAGTAGTAGAGACAGAAACCGCGGTCGCGAGGATCAGTTTGCATCTGGTCTTGTCAGAGGCAAGACGTAGACGCCTTGGCTCCCGAGGGTGGGGGAGGGCGGGCCGAGTTCTCAAATTCGGTTTTCGGAGTTTGTTCGTCGGATTTCGACAGTGAGATGAGTGGTTAGTCGACGGATTTTCCGTTCACGATGATGCGGACCTAGAGGAGTGTTGTCCTCTCCGATTGCTGACGTACTTTCATTTATTGGTCAGTTTTTATGACTGACCTTATTTTACTCTTTTGTTTGTTCGCGTGGAAGTTTCGTCAAGGAGGATTGATAGTGTTTTTTTTTGTGTATGTGTGTGTTTTGTCGTTTTACGGACGCGAGATTAAATAAACGGTGGATGAAACTGGAAGCATTAGATACTGTGAAGAAAAACAAATAAAGACGTGTGGAAATTATGTGACAAAAAGTGTTCAAAACATTAATTACCAATATAAGAAATCATTGAACATAATACACCGCAATATATTTGAATTTATTTATACTAATTAACGCCCAGTTCCTTATGATCAGCCACAGCAGTTTACTTCACGAGCGAAAGGAATGCTAATAAAACAAATTAAACTTCCCTGACATTAACAGTTAATGAATGAAGGCGTGGTATATATTATTCAACCTATTGCGTGATCTTTGCTGTTTAATTTATTTACGAAAACATTTTAAGGAAAGTGAAAAGGTGGTGACAAAAGAGGATTATAGAAGGTAACTTCAGAAGCAAAACAAAATAATTTATGAAGCAAAGTTATAAGTGTTTGTTCACTATAATTATTTTTTTTATTCCCAGTGCAATTATTCCTTCGTCACAAGTGTTTGTAATATTGATGATAGTAACATAGGTGTTATGAAGAACATTTGTGGTTGTTATATATAAGTATTAGCTGTCCAGGTTTTCGTTCAGTATACATGTGTTTACTGTGATAATGATAGTGATGATGTTAGTAATATAATAGATTTTTCAGCAAAAGCAAAATTATTCGTTCAGATACTCAATATATGAGTATATTTTCTCTTCCAAATATTCCAGTGTTAGAAATAACTGATCAATAATAATAATAATAATAATAATAATAGTAATAATAATAATAATAATAATATTAATAATAATAATAATAATAATAATAATAAAGAAAAAATCTAGGTTTATTGATAAATGTAGCCTAAATTGCTAGCTTGATGACCATTTATTCTCTCTCTCTCTCTCTCTCTCTCTCTCTCTCTCTCTCTCTCTCTCTCTCTCTCTCTCTCTCTCTCTCTCTGTAGGCCCAATAACTGGGGACCTTTTCCTTGCGTATAATAATAATAATAATAATAATAATAATAATAATAATAATAATAATAATAGGTTTATCAACTCGTTTCCTTATAAAATTACTCTAAATATGAAAATATTCAGTGAAGACAAATACATTACCAGGAATGTTTTGGGGGGCTTAGCCCCTCTTGATAATGTGGTATCAGTCTTTATGATGATAGTAGGCATAACAAGCATTACCGATGATGGTGATAATTGATAATAATGGTATCATTCGTCGTAAATAGGCTTCGCTCTGTGCAAGGTTTATTGCCATCTATTAAGTAAAATTATGTAGTTGAAATTTTTACTTAATAAAAATTTGACTGATGAGAAACGGACATCCAACATAATTGAAATGAATTTAAGATGTTTTACTCTTTTAAATGAAAAATTATTATGTTGTTAACAATAAACGAAAAAAAAAGTCGAAGCCAGAATAATAACGGAAAAAATAACAGTTATTCGACAGTTATATCAATTCAGAGAGTGCTAGATATGAGACACGTTACGGAAATTACATCATTAAATTGATAATGAAGATGGCTGTATATTACATCTACAATTACACGTTATGAATAATGAAACCATTATTATTATTATTATTATTATTATTATTATTATTATTATTATTTTTATTATTATTATTATTATTATTATTATTCAGACAGAATGGCCAGATTAACACATCATATCAAAGATTAAACAACAATCGAAACCCCGGATAAGAGAGAGAGACAGACAGACAGACAGACAGACAGACAGACAGACAGACAGACAGACAGACAGACAGACAGACAGACAGAATGAAAGGAAAAGAAATCACCTCGGAAATAAGAGAGAGAGAGAGAGAGAGAAAGAGAGCCAGACAGACGGCGAGAGAGAGAGAGAGAGGGAGACAGACAGTCAGACAAACAGACAGCGAGAGAGAGAGAGAGAGAGAGAGAGAGAGAGAGAGAGAGAGAGAGAGAAAAAATAAAAAAATCACCTCAAAAATGAAAAAAATAAAAATAAAAATTAAATAAAATATCAAAATCCATCCATCTGTAACATCCCCTCCCCCCTCCCGCTCCCCCCGCCCCCCGCCCCCGTCCCATTCAGCGTACACGGTATGGCCGCGTCATATCACATGTCAATTAGCGACTTGCTTTCTTCGTATCAGAGGCTTAAACGGCAAGTCACAGAACTTTAATTAGAGTAGGAGGTTTTCGGGTTGTGGGGGGGTGGGGGCGTTAGAAGGGGGTTAACAGGCCGGCCGGTCTCTCTCTCTCTCTCTCTCTCTCTCTCTCTCTCTCTCTCTCTCTCTCTCTCTCTCTCTCGATGGGAAGGGGTTTTTGATGTGGGTGTGTATTATTGAATTTTTCCACTACAGAAAGTATACTCGGCGTTTGTATGTATGTACGTACGTACATTGCTGCACATACACTTTATATACTGTATGTATATGTATATATATATATATATATATATATATATATATATATATATATATATATATATATATATATATATATATATATATATATATATATATATATATATATATATATATATATATATATATATATATATATATATATATATATATAAATGCAAACACACGTACACATATTCACCTGCATTCCATCAGCATCTCGTCAGTCCACCAACCCAACAAACACCTAACGCAATCATGCGATTTTTTTTCCTCCAAAGAATAAACGATCGAACATTTGCTTCACCTTTGTACAAAATGCCGAGTGTAGTGTTACACAGCATGACTCGGAGTATGTAAATTTCGGAAATATTAGACACAATTTATTGTCTAAAGGACTTCTCTGGACTTCGGACTTCTTCGGTATCAGGAGGAGGACTTTCGTATCTCGTCATGGTAAAGGATTAGGGAAGGTGGGATTGTACACAATTTATTTTGTCTAAAGGACTCCTCTGGACTTTCGGACTTCTTCTTCGGACTTCCTCGGTATCAGGAGGGGGACTTTTGACTCGTCACGGCAGAGGATTAGGGAAAGGGGGTGTTTGTGGGGTGGGGGGTGGATGGGAATTGTATCCATTTGATGAGTATCGAATGTCTGCACCTGTATTTGTTCATAAATGGGGAAAAAAATAATTTTTTTCTTCGAAAATCATTGACGGCGATGTAATTTCAACCGCCATTGTTTTGGTGTCCGAGAAAGACAAGTGAAATTTATATCTCCTCCTTCTTTTCGAGAGAGAGAGAGAGAGAGAGAGAGAGAGAGAGAGAGAGAGAGAGAGAGAGAGGCGTAACGTCGATAATCATGATAATGATTATCATTTCTGGAGAGGCTGTGAAGACGGAAAATCCTGTCGGCGGTTGTGTCGTCAGTCCGCCTCACACGGTGCACTGTATAGTCATTGCTTCACACCCTTTGCAGCGTCGCGTCGGCCTCGCTAACTGCAACCCCTTCCATTCCTTTTACTGTACCTCCGTTTATATTCTCTCTCTTCCATTTTACTTTTACTCAGCCCTTTCCTAACAGTTATTTCATATTGCAACTGCGAGGTCTTCCTATTGTTATTCCTTTCAAACCTTTTAGTTTTCTGTAAAAGAAAACTATTGTGCCGGCTTTGTCTGCCCGTCCGCACTTTTTTTCTCCGCAATTATCCCGTCCTCCATCTGATTTGAAAAACT
>NC_089781.1:93765487-93775487 GCF_040412425.1 Macrobrachium rosenbergii
TGATAAAAATAAAATAAAATAAAAAAGAAATAAAAGAAGAGGTGAAGAAAAAAAAAAAAAGAAGACTCTGCCTCCGTGGAAGTTATAATTCTTCGCGCTTGCTCTTCCTGAGATATCTTTCTGCAGGTTATTTTCTTTTATTTTTAATTTTATTTTTCTTCGTAGTTACGTGAGGTTTCTTGAAGTTTTCTTTTTTTGGGATTACAGAACATTATTATTATTATTATTATTATTATTATTATTATTATTATTATTATTATTACTGCTTCCAACACAAATAGTAAGTTTAGAGGTTTATACGTTCGTATTCTCTTGCAGAATTTAGACAAAAATATGCATTTAAGTTTCAATAAAAATTGTTAAGTTTTATCTACACGCAATTGTTAGCCTTTATTTTTTCTGTAAGTTTCCTATTTTTCTGGCATATTCCTGTAAGTGTTTATGTATATATACTGTATATACATATATATATATATATATATATATATATATATATATATATATATATATATATATATATATATATATGTATACATACATACACATACACACACACATATATATATATATATATATATATATATATATATATATATATATATATATATATATATATATATATATATATATATATATATATATATATATATATATATATATATATATATATTATATATATATATATATATATATTTATATATATATAATATTCTTTGCATAAGTGTCAAAGTATATTCATCATTGAAACTGTATGAGTATACAAGTGTACTTACACTTCTTCATTCATAAATACTTTTCAAATATTCATATTTTTTTCCCTTAGTGGCCGAAGAGTCGATTTTGCATCAATATTTCCATATATTTTCCCTGACCTGTTATTTTTCTAACCGAAATTTGGGCTATTTCAGTTTTGTGCAATGACAAACGCTGTTTATAGACAGACCGGATAAAATTAATTAAATTTTAGAATTTTTTGAAGAAAGTGATTTAAAAAAAAGAGGGGGAATATTCATTGAAACGATAACAAGCGGAAATACTCAGAAGTGCTTACATTGAAATTACAAGTGACTGGAAAGTGAAGGGATAAGTGTTTGTTGAAAGTGAATAAGTGACCTAATTTGTTGAAGAGATCATTATTCTGTATGGACTTTTAAAAGTTCAAATGGCGCCTTGGTGTGGAATTTAAAAGGGACATCTTCCAGGTGGTCTCAAGCAGGCAGGGGAATTCGTTGATTACAGGTGAGTCGGTGTTTGTGTGTATTTATGCCTACTGATTCATTTGTCTTTCTGTGTCTCTATCTGTTTATCTGTTTATTTGCACACACACACACACACATATATATATATACAGTATATATATATATATATATATATACATATATATATATATATATATATATATATATTATATATATATATACACACACACACACACACACACACATATATATATATATATATATATATATATATATATATATATATATATATATATATATATATATATATATATATATGTATATATATATATATAGATGATGTGATAGATATATATTATACTTACATACATACATAACTATATATATATATATATATATATATATATATATATATATATATATATATATATATATATATATATATATTATACATACATACATACATACATACATATAACTTTTAACTCTGCATTTAAATTCATATCAAACACCCAAAATCTCATTTTATTTATTGATTTATTGTTATTTTTTTTTCCAAAGTTTAATAGCTTTTATTTTGATGACTGAAATTCAGTGACGCGTCATTGCATGACTCACAAACTGTCATTGAAATCACAGCCAACTTTTATAGCAACGTAAGAAACCTCAAAATGTATACGACGAAAAAAAAATCTTATGAGAAAAAACAATGTCCTTGGGCCTGTGTTTTCCATTGTATTCACGAGGGCTTAGCTGACTAAAGGTGTACGATCACGTCTTCTTCAGGAGATCTTATTCCACTAACACTTCTAAAATAACAACGGGTTTGACGTGCCCTGGGAGATTAAGCCCATTAGCACAGTTACTGACTGACGGTGAGCGGGCGTGATTTTGGGAATGACGGTGTACCGTGTTAGTCGCTCCGCCATAGGAAGTCGAAGACTACTTGCAACAAGGTCATTTGGGAATGAGGACTACTTGGAACAAGGTCATTTGGGAATGAAGACTACTTGGAACAAGGTCATTTGGGAATGAGGACCGCTTGGAACAAAGTCATTTGGGAATGAAGACTACTTGGAACAAGGTCATTTTGGAATACCGTGTACCGTGTCAGTCACTTCACCGTAGGAAGTTGAGGACTACTTGGAACAAGGTCATTTGGGAATGAAGACTACTTGGTACAAGGTCATTTGGGAATGAAGACTACTCGGAACAAGGTCATTTGGGAATGAAGACTACTTGGAACAAGGTCATTTGGGAATGAAGACTGCTTGGAACAAGGTCATTTGAGAATGAAGACTACTCAGAACAAGGTCATTTGGGAATGAAGGCTACTCGAAACAAGGTCATTTGGGAATGAAGACTACTTGGAACAAGGTCATTTGGGAATGAAGACTACTTGGAACAAGACCATTTGGGAATGAAGACTACTTGGAACAAGGTCATTTGGGAATACCTAGCACTGTGTTAGTCACTTCACTGTAGGACTTTCAAGATTAGTAGGAGCAACGTCATTTGGGAATACCGTGTACCGTGTTATTCACTGCACCTTAGGAATGTCGATTAGTAGGAACAGGGTAATTTGGGAATACGGTTACCTTGTTAGTCACGTCACCGTGGGAAGTTCAAGAATAGTAGGAGCAATGTGATTTGGGGATACCGTGTACCGTGCTAGTCACTTCACCGTAGAGAATTTAAGAATAGTAAGAACAAGGTAATAATTGGTTAGAAAAAGAAGTTTCGCTTCGCTAAAGAAAATTAAAGGTACCAAGTTGCTGGAGAAAGATGTTTCACTTAACTGTAGGAAATTAAAGAATAGTAGGAACAAAGTACCAATTGGCTGGAACAAGAAATTTCACTTCACTGTAGAAAATTCAAGAATGGCAGGAACAAGGTAATAGGCCGGCGGAAAAAAAAATTGATAAATTGCTTTGACATGAACAGTCTGTTCATTGAAAAGGCAGAAGTTCTAAGGATCAAATATTTATGTTAAGTACAAAAGACAAATGTTGTAAGGATCAAATATTTACGTTTAAGTAGAAAAGGCAGAATTTACAGAGCATATTTTTATGTTAAGACAAATGGAACACGAAAAATTGGTCCTTTTAATGCAAGTTCATTGCCATTATTACCCATTAGTGATTAAACATAGTTTGGAAAGCTGTACCTATCTTAATCACGTCACCACAAAAACTTGTGGAAGCCCTGACAACGAAGAACTAAGTAATATCTGAATCAAAACAACCACAGAACACTTTAACAATGCAAAGAGGACAGCGGAAATAAAAGAAAAAAGTAAAGAAAACCAACGAAAGTTTACCTCCGGAGTTTCTCGTTGCAAAACGAATAAATATATTCGTGAGAATGCGGGGTCTTAAATATCCCCAGCACTAACGGGTAGCGTAGCACACGAGTTTCAGTGCTGATTCTCATTTTTCCAAGCTGTCGAGAGAAAAGCCAGAAGGACCATTGTCCAACGCTTTTAAGCTTTATTTCAGGCCTTACGATGTTGGCGTTCGTCAGGAGCAACACTCGACGCCTTTGGCGGCCACGCTAGCTCTTTCTGAAGTCAAAGGCAGAGGAGGTGCGCCTCTGAAGTGCTTTCAAGCATCAGGAAGCAAGTCATAATGGAGGTATTTGAATGTGAGGGCATGGCATTCTTTTAGGGAGGAATGTTTTCCGTTATCTGGGGTTAACTGTGTCGGAATATGCAGGTGAGATTTTATATATGTAAACGTCTGGCTTTTAGGTACATATCTATCTTTGTATCTGTCTGTCTAGCTATGCACACACACATTATATATATATATATATATATATATATATATATATATATATATATATATATATATATATATATATATTATATATATATATATATATATATATATATATATATATATATATATATATATATATATATATATATATATATATATATATATAAATATGTATATATGTGTATATATATATATATATATATATATATATATATATATATATGTGTGTGTGTGTGTGTGTGTTTGTTAATGTAGTCTCAAATATTAATGCATCCTAATTACTATTGTTTTTTTAGGATTACTTTCTTATTTTTGATGCTTCTTGTTACATTCCCCTCCACGGTAGGATTGAGTCAGACTTAATTATTCTGATTAACCTAACCTATTCTTCCACCTTACCTAAAGCATCGTTCTCTTTTTTATAGGTATTATTTCGGACACTACTCCGTCGTGATAACTGAGTCTTTTTAAGCCTCATGACATAAACTCTCTGAAGACTTCTTCCCATGTTTACTCTGTGGAAACCAGTCACCCTGATAATGTCATGCTCAGTCATTTATTTTCTCTCCTTGCTTTTAAACTCCGGAACTTAGCTGCTACTTCTGGTTTCCCTAAATCTTATAACATGCCCTCCTTGAAGACGAAAGTATATCGACTCTTCGCTGTTACCTTAATCATTCAGTTTTTATCTTTATTTCCCGGCAAAGTTGGCTTTACTGGTCTACCAAAGAGCACTACTAGTGGGCCGCCCATGTTGGCTTTTAATATCTCTCCTGACAGTCAGGTGTTTAAAGTCACTGCTTATCGTTGCTTCTGAACTAGGCTACGGCTCGAATCCTTGCAGGCGCAGAAGCACTTATCAATTATGTTTCCCCTTGAGTCTATAAGTTATTCCTAAGTTATAGTGAATTTGATATTAAGTGACGCCTGTGGCTTAATATTTGTGGATATATGAAAGTCACGAGTATATATATATATTTATATATATATATATATATATATATATATATATATATATATATATATATATATATATATATATATGTGTGTGTGTGTGTGTGTGTGTGTGTGTGTGTGTGTGTGTGTATGTGTGTGTGTGTGCGTGTGTTCTCGGCCGCTATCTTCAACAGTAGCATTACCTCCATGCCCCATCGGTCCTACCCAGCATCAGCAGAAGAAGCAGCGTAAGGGTATGGATATATTAATACCTCGATGGGGTGTCATGGCCGCGTATTAATAGTGATTTAGGGGGCACTTAACCCTCTCCTATGTCTCTCACTCTGCCGGCGCCTCTCCGCGTGCCCCGAGGAGGAGGAGGAGGAGGAGGGAGGGGAGGAAGAGGAGGGAGAGAAAGAGGAGGAGGGAGAGGAGGATTGGCACTAACGGGCCGCCGGGAGGAAGGAAGGGCATTAACGGGCGTGTCGAAGGGCGGTGCCAACATTCTTACGGTTGACGACTTAACTCTTTTTTTTCCTTTTTTTTTTATTTCTTCCTCTATTTTCCCCTTGATTAAAAAGAAGTTATTTGACGAGTGATTTTTTGTTTATTTTTTAATTGACATTTTATCTTAATTTTATTAGTGTTTCAATGAAATATCTCCACTTCTGATGACTGTCAGGAAGAAGGGTAGATGCCACAGTAGGATAAATAACCATAAGAGGTATTATTATTATTATTATTATTATTATTATTATTATTATTATTATTATTATTATTATTCATGCCGTGCGAGTATTAAAATGGAACTTAGCAAATATGCCATTAACTCTTCTAGTGATCGTTATAGTGTAGAATTAGCTTATATGAAAAGAAAAAAAGAGATGAGAGTTTATGAACACGCACTGCATAATTATGTGTGTATATATATATACATATATATATACACACACAGATATATACATAGATATATATGTATGTTTGTATGTATATTTCATATATATATATATATATTATATATATATATATATATATATATATATATATATATATATATATATATATATACATACATATACATGTGTGTGTGTCTATTCCCACACAATTAAAAAATATGACACACCGAGACGAATTAACACAGCATCCTACATTAACCTGTCCTAACCTTATAAGACCAGAGACTTGAAGGATACCACCAGGCCTTTGGGAGGAGGAGGAGGGGAGGAGGAGGAAGGACTCTCTCTCGCTCTGGTCTCTAAGGCGCGACCTCTCGAACGTCCCCTGGCCAACGTCGTAAATTTGGCAGCGAGGGGAAGGGAGGGGGGGGGGAAGGGGGGGGAGAGGAGAGGGCCCATTTGCAACTCCTTTTAATCAGCGTTGCAAAACAAAACACACTCCCTTTGAGCATCGGCAGGTTAGCTCCAGGTATGCCGTTGATAGCAACAGTGGGTTTTGTTGAGGGATGTTTTTGGTGACGGGGGCTGTCTGTCTGTGTTTCTGTGTCTGTCTGTTTGTCTGTGTGTCTGTCTGTTTGCGCGTCTGTGTGTGTGTCTGTTTGTCTGCCTGTTTGCCTGTGTGTCTATTTGTATGTCTGTGTCTTTCTGTGATCTGTCTGTTTGTCTGTGTCTATCTGTCTGTGCGTCTGTTTGTCTGCCTGTTTGCCTGTGTATCTATTTGTATGTCTGTGTCTTTCTGTGGTCTGTCTGCTTGTCTGTGTGTCTATCTGTTTGTCTGTGTCTTTCTGTGGTCTGTCTGTCTCTGTCTGTGTTTGTGTGTTTGTCTGTAGTCTGTGTGTTTGTCTGTGTCTATCTGTCTGTGCGTCTGTGTGTGTGTCTGTTTGTCTGCCTGTTTGTCTGTGTGTCTATCTGTATGTCTGTGTCTTTCTGTGGTCTGTCTGTTTGTCTGTCTGTGTTTGTCTGTAGTCTGTATGTTTGTCTTTGTGTCTACCTGTTTGTTTGTGTGTCTGTTTGTCTGTGTGTCTATCTGTTTGTCTGTGTTTTTGTCTGTTTGTCTGTGTGTCTTTCTGTTTGTCTGTCTATCTATTTGTCTGTGTGTCTGTTTGTCCGTCTGTTTGTCTGTGTCTGTCTTTATGTCAAACTGTTTGTCTGTGCCTGTCTGTGGTCTGTCTGTTTGTCTCTGTGTCTGTGTTTGTGTTTTTGTCTGTCTGTCTGTGTGTCTGTTTGATTGTGTTTCTGTCTGTATGCCTGTGTGTCTTTCTGTTTGTCTGTCTATCTATTTGTCTGTGTGTCTGTTTGTCTGTCTGTTTGACTGTGTTTCTGTCTGTATGTCTGTCTATTTTTCTGTCCGCGTGTGGTCTGTCTATTTGTCTGTCTGTCTATCTGTATGCCTGTCTGTTTTCCTGTCCATCTGTGGTCTGTCTGTTCGTCTGTGTGCCTTGTGTCTGTCTGTGTCTGTGTGTCTGTCTGTATTTGTATGTTTGTCTGTGGCCTGTCTGTTGTCTATGTACCTGCCTGTCTCTGTATCTATCCGTTTGCCTGACCGTCCGTTTTCTAGTCTGTGCATCTTTCTGTCTGTCTGTCTGTGTGTCCGTCCGTCACCACAGACGGGGAATCTATAAGGTTCTTAGGGATTCCGTCAGAGAAAGTGGTTCCAATCCTTCGACTCTGCACACAAGGGGAAGGTTTCTATTCGGTTACGGCGTGCTCTCGAACCCGTCGTCAGTCGGTCTTTGTGGCATCTTGATGTGGCATCTCGATTCGTGTCGGGTTAAATTGGATGTTAATGTGGTATCCTTCATGTCACAGCTCTCGAAGTCTTGAGGAATTCGTGGCACGCGTGTATGGGGAAGATGGAATTCGGGCAGGAAGCCAGAGGCGCTTCGTCGTAGGGGCTTATCTGTCTCTGATATATAATAATAATAATATAATAATAATAATTGTTAATTAATTATTATTATTATTATTATTATTATTATTATTATTATTATTATTATTATTATTTTAACTTAAGTATTACTCGAAACATGACTATGCAGTATGCGTGTATGTTTATGAATACTCGTGTCAGTATGTATTTGAAATAGACATGTACATAGTACATTAGATTTTTCGTATTAAACCAGCAGGAAATATTTTATTACCTCTCTCTCTCTCTCTCTCTCTCTCTCTCTCTCTCTCTCTCTCTCTCTCTCTCTATATATATACACATTCATATATATGGATATATATATATATGTATGTACTATATATATATATATTTATGGCATATGCAATATTTCTGCATAATAATCTATCAAAATGTATGGTAAAAATATACACAAAACACCTGCATAACAATCTACCAAAAGGGTCAAAATAGAGAAAGAGAGAGAGAGAGAGAGAGAGAGAGAGAGAGAGAGAGAGAGAGAGAGAGAGAGAGAAGTAACCAAAGATCTGAGGTTAATGAAATTCAACAGGTGCATTGAGAAAGCCTTGATCCTTTTCGAGGTTAGAGAACATACCATCTTCCTCCTCCTCCTCCTCCTCCTCCTCCTCCTCCTTCTTCCTCCTCCTCCTCCTCCTTCTCTCATTCTTTTTAAGTTTCTTCCTCCTCACATTCTTTTTAATTTTCTTCTTCTTCTTTGCTTAATTCCTCCTTACTCTCCTCCTCCCCCCATTCTTTCCTCGTCTCTTCCTTCTCACTTTCTTTCCTCTATTCTTCCCTTTCTTTCCTGTCCTACTCCTACTCTTACTCCTCATTCTTTTCTTCCACTCTTCTCATTTCTTCCCCTCCTTACTTTTCTTCTTATACTTTTCCTCCATTTCTTTCCTCTCTCTCTCTCTCTCTCTCTCTCTCTCTCTCTCTCTCTCTCTCTCTCTCTCTCTCTCTCTTTCATGTGCTCTTCTCACTACTTCTCTTGTTCCTGTTCCTTATTCCCCTCCTCTCTTTCTTTCTCGTATTTCCTCACTTTCTGTTCCTGTGCCTCCACTTTCTCCCCTCTCCTTTTTTCACTTCCTCCCTATTTCTTTCTCTTTTGTTCCTGTTATGTCTCAGTTTCTTTCTTCTCCTTCTCCTCCCATTCTTTCTCCATCATTCCTCTTTCTCTCCCTCATTATTCCCCCTCAATTTTACCATCCTTTTCTGAATCCGAATTTCTCTTCCATTCACTTCTTCGCAAATGAGCCAGATAATCTGGGAGTGTATGTATATTATATATATACATATATATATGTATGTATGTATGTATAAATATGCATATGTATATATATAATGTATATATTTAATGTATATATATATGTATATATATATGTATATGTGTATACATATATATTTATAATTATATTTATATAAATATATATTCACACATACTGTATATATTTATATATATATGAAAATATATAAAGAAGTTGTGGAACTTGTGATTTAAAACTCAAATTTTTAAAAAAATCTGTTTCATAGGAATTTACAAACTGAAAGAAATTCCTCCTTTCAGCAACTATTCGGAAATTCCTGTAATTCCATGAAAAAAAAAACTCTGGTTAAGATGGAAGATCAAGAAAAAAAAGCTATTTCAAACCAAACGGCTGTGTAATTACTCTTAGAAGGGAAAGCATCTCTTAGGAGATGAAAGGATTCGGTAAGAGATAAAAAAAGTTCAACAGTTAGAAGTTGGCTAAGGTTTACCGATGGCCGAAGCTAAAGTAAGAGCTGTAAACAAACTCGTTAAAGAGAATAAGGAACCTATGGGTTAATTCTTAAACAGGTGACCTATGGGAAAATTGCTGTGCTCTCTGCTTATAAAATAGGTGACTTATGGGAGAGTTGCTAAATAGGTGACTTATGGGAGAGTTGTTAAGTAGGGGATTTATGGGAGAGTTGTTAAATAGGTGACTTATGGAACTTGCTAAATAGGTGACTTATGGGAGACTTGTTCTATGGGAGACTTGAAATAGGTGACTTATGGAGGTGACTTATGGGAGAGTTGCTAAATAGGTGACTTATGGAGAGTTGCTAAATAGGTGACTTATGGGAGAGTTGCTAAATAGGTGACTTATGGGAGAGTTGCTAAATAGGTGACTTATGGGAGTTGTTAAATAGGTGACTTATGGGAGAGTCGCTAAATAGGTGACTTTTGGGAGAGTTGCT
>NC_089781.1:93780487-93810487 GCF_040412425.1 Macrobrachium rosenbergii
AGAGAGAGAGAGAGAGAGAGAGAGAGAGAGAGAGAGAGAGAGAGAGAGAGAGAGTATAACAGCCACGAGTCTCTTTTTCGACGAAGGCCAAAGGGTCTGTAAACCTGTTTCCCCGGAAACCAAACAAAGTTATTATTATTATTATTATTATTATTATTATTATTATTATTATTATTATTATTATTATTATTATTAAGGGTCCCATTATGTAAGCCACTCTCTGAAGAAATCCTACACTTTCTCGGAAGTTGATTCCTTTCGTAAACAACGAATAAATCTTCGTTACCATTATTAGTCACGAGAGAGAATTTCATTTGCAAAGAGACTTCCTTCTTTTCACTTCGCGCTGCGCTTTCTTCGAAGATTTAGCGCTTTTGCGCGAGATAAATGGGTTTCATAATATTGTCAAGATGTGAGATTTATCTCCTTGGTCGGGTCATATGCTTGAGACGTGAGACAGAAAGGTTTTATTTAGAAAGTGGTTGATCGTTTCTTTAAATGTCCCTCGCAGTGCTAAAGTTTATGGACAAAATTCAAGATAATTTAGCGTATCGCTTTGCGCATATTCTATTTTCGGTTTTATTTTGTCTCTGCGTTTGGTTTGTTTTGCTTTGAAGTGCGAATTACAAGAGAGAGCCTTCACTGTGCTCCCTCTTTCTAGTTATCGTACGTCTTTCTGATTAATAGGTGGTATTCTCCCATTTGAAGTGTCAAAAAAGCATTAATATATAACGGCTTGGGACCGCAATAATCCTCTCTGCTTTTCGAGTAAAGGAGATATTTATATCAAAAAGAATGAAACAAGTTTATTATCCGAATTGTTAATACACTTTACTAGCCCTGGTGACATATCTTTTCGTTTTTGTAAGTGTCAATAAATCATATATTAACTGCTTATACATTATGCATATGGACACTTTAGATTTCGCCTTAAGGAGGCTTGCGTAGTCATGGAAACTACGGGTGTATAACTATAGATCTTTCATAGACGCCAATTGTCTTAGCGCAAAGTACTCTGACTTGGAAGAGTCCCAATAACAGCCATTTCAGTTCCATAAACTAGGTATATAATTTTATAATTTCCCTTAGAGAGAATAAGATCGACCTTTTTCCAATACTAAACTTTTTACTGGCTCCGTGTAAAATCTCAAACCCCATTACACTGGGTGTCTCCGAACTACTAACGCTGAGACGTAAGGTATGGCATATCTTTTAATTTTCTGCCTTCAGAAAAAACATTTTGTATTCCTTGTGAAATTTTCTTGGTTAGGATGGTCATTGACTATTTTCCAACCTCTATATCTTTTAAAAACTTCAATAAATTATCACCCAACTAGGGTCTTTTAGACAATCTGTCATTTCTGCGACCTCTCCCTTCATCTTTTCTCAAATTCCCTTTGAACAATGTCAGCTATGGTAATCTGAGAAGCTCTGACAACATTGTATACAAACGTTCCTTCTTGATTTTGCTCGGGAGATCTATTATTTTTGCTTACCAGTGCTATCAGGCTTAAGGCAGATTATGCCGGTGACTTATCTTTCAAACTACAATGCTATTGTTATGACTGTCTGTCGGTTTAGGAGTTTGAAATTTTACTGGACTCAAGTTTCTCAAACACCTTGAACCAAATGCTTTTTGTTGATAACAAGCATGACTATTTTAAAGCAAGATATACTTGAAATCTAATCTCCTATATGTTACTGGTATTTGGTTAAGTTCTCTGAGGAACTTCAGGGAATTTTAGTCTTCCATCAACATAGCTCAGGGGATTGCTGTGCAATATGGCGTTTAGCTTTTCTAGACAAGTTTCATGGTTACAGGTTTACTGTGATTCTTTGCAAATTAATTCCATGGTTTTTATCTGGCTGCTTTTATATATGTTGTTGATGGGACAGCATCTTCTCCCTTCACCTCGGAAGGTGTTCCTCAAGGCTGCTGTCTTTCGTATATTCTCTCTCTCTCTCTCTCTCTCTCTCTCTCTCTCTCTCTCTCTCTCTCTCTCTCTCTCTCTCTCTCTCTCTCTCTCAATAGGAATTGTTACTAATATTTCAACACTGTTAAAATTATATTCTTAGTCTTATGCATTTAAAAATTGTAAGGTTGCGTTACAATTCCTTCTCTCTCTCTCTCTCTCTCTCTCTCTCTCTCTCTCTCTCTCTCTCTCTCTCTCTCTCTCTCTCTCTCATGTACGCATATTTATATACGTTACTCGAAGCAAGCGTCTCTCTCTCTCTCTCTCTCTCTCTCTCTCTCTCTCTCTCTCTCTCTCTCTCTCTCATGTACGCATATTTATATACGTTACTCGAAGCAAGCGTCTCTCTCTCTCTCTCTCTCTCTCTCTCTCTCTCTCTCTCTCTCTCTCTCTCTCTCTCTCTCTTGTAGGGAGAATGCCAGGTGGGGTGCGAAGAAAGGGAGCCAACCGGCACTTTAGCTGAGAGAGAGAGAGAGAGAGAGAGAGAGAGAGAGAGAGAGAGAGAGCGTTTCGGCACTGACAGATGGTAGAGCGTTGGAAGACAGATGGCCATCTTGGATGCTGTACCTGCCTGGCTCTCTCATACGGCTGCAGATGTTTTGAGATGAGGTTTCCCTTCTGCATAGACTCACTCACTCACTCACTCACTCGTTCACTCGTTCACTCACCCTTTCACTCACTCAGTCACTTGCTTGCTCGCTCGCTCATTCACTCTCCCGCTCACTCTCTTGCCCTCCCTTACTCACTCACTCAATCACTTGCTTGCTCGCTCGCTCATTCACTCTCCCACTCACTCTCTTGCCCTCCCTTACTCACTCACTCAATCACTTGCTTGCTCGCTCGCTCATTCACTCTCCCACTCACTCTCTTGCTATCCCTTACTCACTCACTCACTCTCTCACTCACTCCCTTACTCATTCACTCACTCTCTTACTCACTTAGTCGTTCACTCCTTCACACACTCACTCACTCACTCACTCACTAACTCTCACACACTCCCTTACTCATTCACCACACTTTCCCCACTCACTCTCTCCCACTCACCCACTCACTCTCAAACACACTCCCTTACTCATTCACTCACTCTCCCACTCACTCACTCACTCACTCACTCTCACACACACTCCCTTACTCATTCACTCACTCTCCCACTCACTCACTCACTCACTTGCTCGTTCACTCACTCACTCACTCACTCTCTGGCACTCACTCATTCATTCGCTCACTCACCCACTCACTTACAGGTTAGATTGGTATTGGTTTGTCCGTTCCATTTAGGTAATTTCAGCTTTTGTGTGTGCGTGTCTGCATATTTTGCGTTTTGTATATTATTTGAATGTATATTGGTTTTAAGATATGTTAATATGATTTGTTTAGTCCATCTCCGTGTTTCAACCTTTTTTGGCTTTATTTTTTGTGTTCTATATTTTATTTAAATTTATATTGCTTTTCCAATTCCATTAATGCTTGATATTTTAATTTCCTTCGCATAACGTCGTCCTTTATGCTACATCTTATATATTTTATTTTATTTTATATGCATAATATGTATACTGCGTTATATTTTATATTTATACATATCATGCTATTATTCAATAGTTTTGTCAGTTCATGATTTTCTTTCATTTGATATTTTAATCTTGAATTCTTTTGCTTAGTTTTCCCTTTACTTATTTTGTGCAATCCGCGTTCAACACAATATTTTATTCATTACAAATAAATTATTTTTCAATGATGAACAGACTGAACTTTTTTTTTTGTCCTGGGTTCGTGACTTTGGCAGAAGTTTATATTTTTTTTTATTTTTTTATTCCTTACAGTATTTAAATTAATTTATGCATTTATTTATTTATTGATTAATTTACTTATTTATATTATTCATTTAATGAATTAATTATTTTTTATTTGTTTATTTGTGGATATTACTTAGGTTTTGCGTATGTTACGTCCTGGCCCATAATTCGTGTCTTGAAGAAGTTTTCCGTTTTCTCCCGCGTTCACAAAATATCTAATTACTCAGAATTTAGGTATTTCATTTCTTCCTCATTAATTAAATGCATCACAGTACATTGTCCACATAACTAGAATCAATCTAGAGATTGATGCTACTGAAGTTGAGCATGAATTATTTACAGTTATTCATCATTTTAATATAACCGTTTGATTCGATTCTTGAATGTCTGGTTAAAAAGACCTGGCACTGAAACCGTTAGGTTACTCAGTACCAAATTTATGCGACAGTGGAACTGCATGTGCAGATCTCTCAAAGGTGAATGGACTCGTATATTCACAATGTTGTAAAAGATTGGTACAAGATGTTCTGCCAAAAGTGTGTGTGTATATGTATATATATATATATAGATACAGTATATATATATATATATATATATATATATATATATATATATATATATATATATATATATATATATATATATATATATATATATATATATATATATATATATATATATATATATGTAAATATATATGCATACATAAAATATGTGTGTGCAGCATGTGCGTTTGTGTGCAGCAAGTAAGTCGCCACACATTAAAAAAAAAAAAAGAGAGTAGAAATACATAACCATAAATCTAATTTCTCCCCAACACCAAGGAGGTAGTGCGCGTCGCTAAATCTCAAAAAAAAAAAAAAATAAATAAATAAATAAAAAAATATTAAAAAACTGAACACCTAGACCAAGACTCGAGACCTTGGTTGCGCAATCGGCGATCTGGCACCGGGGTATATATGTGTGTGTATATACCACAAGCAACTTCTAGTTGTGACAGAGAGCTCGGAAAAACTCTTGATGACTTCCCGTAGGGGCGTCATCATCGAGAATCGCGGGAGAGAGAGAGAGAAAGAGAGAGAGAGAGAGAGAGAGAGATTTAGTACATATCCCGGGCTGGCGGACTCTGCGTACCATGATTTATTGGATAGTGAGCGTTCGTTTCTTTTGCTTTCCTTTTCCTTTCTCATTCCTTCTCATTTTCCTTCTCACTCCTTCATCTTTTCCTTTTCTTTCTCATTCGCGTACTTCTCCTTCTCATCCTCTCTTTCTTCTCCTTTTTCTTCTAACCTCTTCTCTTTCTTCTTCTTCTTCTTCTTCCTCTTCATTTAACCGCCTCTCTTTCTCCTCCTTCTCATCCTCTCTTTCTTCTCCTTTTTCTTCTGACCTCTTCTCTTTCTTCTTCATTTAACCTCCTCTCTTTCTCCTCCTTCTTCTATTTCCTTCTCCTTCTCATTCTTCTTCTTCTGTTTTTCCTTCTTTCAATCTCCTCTCTTCTTCTTCTTCATCTTCTTCAACGTCCTCTCTTTCTCTTTCTCTTCTTCTTCTTCTTCTTCTTCTTCTTCTTCTTCTTCTTCTTCTAACCTCCTCTCTTTCTCCCTCATCACCTTCTTCTCATTCTCCTTCTAATTTTCCTTCTACGTCTCCGGCTACTCCTGCTTCCTTCTCGTTCTCCTTCTCCTCTCAACCTCCTCCTCCTCCTCCTCCTCCTCCTTCTTTTCTTCTTCTTCTTCTTCTTCTTCTTCTTCTTCTTCCATATTTTTCCCCTTTTTGAAGGAAGTTTCCTTCTACTCCAATTATAGGTTTCGCAATCTTTTCTTCTATTTTGGAGTATGGTTAAGGTATCCGTATGAGAGAGAGAGAGAGAGAGAGAGAGAGAGAGAGAGAGAGAGAGAGAGAGATAAAATTCCTGTCAGGCGAGTGATCATTGCTCTGTCAAAAGGTAATCTCCATCTCCCTGTAATGAAACCATTCATTACCGCTCTCTCTCTCTCTCTCTCTCTCTCTCTCTCTCTCTCTCTCTCTCTCTCAAAGGCCAATCGTAGATTCTCTTTAGATTTTTTTGTCCAGAGAAATTAATATGAATTGGTGTTGTTAACTCTCTCTCTCTCTCTCTCTCTCTCTCTCTCTCTCTCTCTCTCTCTCTCTCTCTCTCTCTCTATTAGATACGAAAACCGCAGTAGGTTCCCTCCGAATTCCTTTACCCAAAGGAACTGAAGTAAAATCCTTGACGATAAAAAAAACTCTACGAAAACCGCAGTAAGGTTCCTCTCTCTCTCTCTCTCTCTCTCTCTCTCTCTCTCTCTCTCTCTCTCTCTCTCTCTCTCTCTCTCTCGTGAGGCATAAAGGAAAGGCGACCTTAGTCATTAATCGCTCCATTGGAGAGATTGTTAAATGACGGGTGGAAATGGAAATGAGAGAGAGAGAGAGAGAGAGAGAGAGAGAGACTGTATTTTTGACGGCGAATAGTTAGAAATTGAGGGGGAGAGAGAGAGAGAGAGTAAAGACTATATGTTTAAGTAATAAGAATTGAAAGAGTGAGAGAGAGAGAGAGAGAGAGAGAGGTCTGCAATTTTGAAGACGAATCATTATAATTCGAGAGAGAGAGAGAGAGAAAGAGAGTAAAAGCTGTAGTTTTGAGAATGAATAGTTAGATATTGAGCGAGAGAGAGAGAGAGAGAGAGAGAGAGAGAGAGAGAGAGAGAGAGAGAGAGAGAGAGAGAGAGAGAGAGAGAGAGAGAGATTGTAATTTTGAGAACGAATAGTTAGAAATTGAGAGAGAGAAACAGACAGACAGAGAGAGAGAGAGAGAGAGAGAGAGAGAGAGAGAGAGAGAGAGGAGACCCATTTTCTTAGCTGAAGTATTTTCTTGAACACTGTAAATAAAGAAAAAAAAATTCCTCAGCGATTTAAGATAAGCATTGAAACACGTGTTGAAGGGGGAGGAATTCCAACCATATGTCTGCCTAGACAATGTTAACTTATCCCCAAAGTCTGTGAACTAGTTTTATTTTATTTTATTTTCTATTTTTTTTTATTTTCTTCTTTCTTTCTCTAAAAGAAAGCATGGAGAGAATAGTAGAATGTTATAGATCTCTAAATTAATAGAGAATTTAGATCACTCTAATTTTGATATCTGCCAACACTCTGAAGTCGTCAAATTACTTTACTGTATTTTAAAATTCATTTCTTGGATCACATAGATAACTATGGCATTCTCTACCAACTTTCGTATTCCCCAGCGGGTGTGATTTTAAATCCCGGCAGACCACACAATCCTCATAAACTTGTTGTTCTCCTTCTTTCGGCCTTTCGTAGATAAGTACATGGCGTGGTTGACCCTTCGTTTTGCAACGCCAGCTGGTTTTTATATGAAATAGCCATCTAAATCACAGCCCAACGTCACTGACCATCACTCTTGTAACGCCCTTTTACATCTAAATAAAGGCAACTTGTTTTTGACCTTTGCCCTTGCGACGCAAGTTTATTTTTTAAGTCAATCAACTAGGTAAGTGCATGGCATCATTGACCTTTTCTGCTGTGTCGCCACCTTTGTAAAAGTCGATAAGTCAGTTAGGCAAGGAAATGCAATATCAGCACCCCACCCCACCCCCCCCCCGCCATCTGTTGGACGTCGCAACTGTAAATATAAAAGAACGCTTTCTTTTTTTTTGTTTTGTAAACAAACAAATTCTTTTGCAAACGTACAACGCAAAACGAATTGTCGTTTAGCTTCCGCTAAATTGCTGCGCTTCAAATGTCGACCTCTTTCCACTCTCTCTCTAATTCATCTTTTGGATTCGTTCTTTCATCGGGGCTAAATTCACTTTGGGATTGCATCTGCGTCTGCACTGATTTTTGCTTGGTCACACTTTTCCTGTCGTTGAGTGAGAGGCTTTCACTTTGTTCCGACGCCTGTCAATGAGTGAGGTTTGAGGAGGGAATGAAAAGATGGTGATGGGTGTATGTATATGTATATGTCTGTATGTATGTATGTATATGATATACATATATATATATATATATATATATATATATATATATATATATATATATATATATATATATATATATATATATATATATTACATGTATAGATATATACAGTATATATATGTGTGCATGCATGTATATATATATATATATATATATATATATATATATATATATATATATATTTATTTATTTATATAGGAAGCAGAAGTGGAGGTGAAGTAAAAGGCTAAGAAGTGGGTGCAGCTAGGGGCCAAAGGAACGGTGCAAACACCCTTTAGAAATGCCTACGGTGCATCACGTGAGGTGCACTGACGGCACTATAATAAACCCCTGAGGGGAAAATGATACTGGTACCAATCTTGTAAAAATTCGAAAGAGAATGAATTGCCGTGTTAAGAAATGGCTTTGATGGTATAATCTCTAATGGACAGTAATGCTGTAAATCTCTACCGAGACAGAAATTTGTGGATAATAAACGAACGGTGTTGAAATAACAAAAGGTTGAGAGAGAGAGAGAGAGAGAGAGAGAGAGAGAGAGAGAGAGAGAGAGAGAGAGAGAGAGAGAGAGCAGCCAGTATTTTTGAGGACAGAATGGTTGAAAATTGAGAGAGAGAGAGAGAGAGAGAGAGAGAGAGAGAGACAAGACTGTATATTTGAGGACGAACAGTTGGAGAAATTGAGAGAGAGAGAGAGAGAGAGAGAGAGAGAGACCTTACAGACCTTACAGACTTTACAGTTCGTTCGGGTTGACCCAGGTCCCTCAGTGTGAGGCACCTCTGATGTCTACCAGAGAATTGCTAATGCATCTTCCAGTATATTTTGCATCTTCCGATCTTGGATGGTCTGGGATGCATCTTAGATATTTGTCGAGCTTATTCTTAAACACATCTACGCTCACTCCTGATATGTTCCTCAGATGAGCTGGTAACGCATTGAATAGACGCTGCATTATCGATGCTGGTGCGTGGTGGATTAATGTCCTGTGTGCTTTTCTTAGTTTTCCTGGTACAGTTTTGGGCACTAATAATCTACCTCTGCTTGCTCTTTCTGATATTTTTAGCTCCATGATGTTTTCAGTAATTCCTTCTATCTGTCTCCATGCCTGTATTATCATGTAGCGTTCTCTTCTCCTTTCGAGACTATATAAATTTAAAATTGTAGTCTTTCCCAGTAGTCAAGGTCCTTAACTTCTTCTATTCCAGCTGTAAAGGACCTTTGTGCACTCTCTCTATTTGTGCAATATCCTTTTTTGGTAATGTGGGTACCATATTATATTGCAATATTCAAGTGGACTACGTACATATGTTTTATAAAGCATAATCATGTGTTCGGCTTTTCTTGTTTTGAAGTGCCGGAACAACATTCCCATTTTGCTTTGCATTTTGCCAGTAGTATTGCTATTTGATCATTTGCATAACATATTCCTATTCAACATCACACCAAGGTCTTTAACTGCTTTCTTATTTGTGATTGTCTCGTTATTAGGTCCTCTATATGCATATAGCATTCCTTCTTTATCACCATAATTTATTGATTCAAATTTATCAGAGTTAAATACCATCCTATTTACCTCTCTCCATTCATATATTTTGTTTAGGTCTCTTTGTAGCGAGTTCCTATCTTCATCGCAAGTAATTTCTCTACTTATTCCTGTGTCATCGACGAAACTTCTCACTACCGAGTCCTTAACATTACTGTCTATGTCTGCAATCATAATCACAAACAGCAATGCAGCTAACTCCGTACCTTGTGGCACACCGGATGTTACCTTAGCTTCATCCGATTTCTCGTCGTTTGCAATCACTATCTGTTTTCTGTTTTGCAAAAATTCTTTTATCCATCTTCCTACTTTGTCCACAATATTATGTTTTTATTTTTTTCGCTAATATATTGTGGTCTACCTTGTCAAAAGCTTTTTGCAAAGTCTAGGTAAACCACATCTGTATCTTTTCCGTTTATCATATTTTTATATATGTTTTCATGGTGGACTAACATTTGGGTTTGTGTACAAAACCATGTTGTCCTATATTAAACAAACTATTTTCCATTAAATGTTTCATTATATTTTTCTTCATTACTATTTCATACACTTTCATAATATGAGATGTCAGACTCGCAGGCCTATTATTACTTGCCTCTAGTCTTGATCCACTTTTAAAAATAAGGGTAATATATGAGAGAGTGGGAGGAGCCGGGATTTCTGAGGACGGATAGTTGGAAATTGAGAGAGAGAGAGAGAGAGAGAGAGAGAGAGAGAGAATACTGTATATTTGAGGACGAATAGTTGGAAATTGAGAGAGAGAGAGAGAGAGAGAGAGATACACCAGTATTTTTTAGGACGAATAGTTGAAATTGAGAGAGAGAGAGAGAGATACAAGTATTTTTAGGACGAATAGTTGAAATTGAGAGAGAGAGAGAGAGTATTTTTGAGGACGAATAGTTATAAAAGAGAGAGAGAGAGAGAGAGAGAGAGAGAGAGAGAGAAGAATTTGAAAAGATTAGAGAGAAAAGAAAGAAAACAGCTAGCTTCTTTGGATACAAAACAAGAGCTTGCAAAGACGAGAGAGAGAGAGAGAGAGAGAGAGAGAGAGAGAGAGAGAGAGAGAGAAAGAGCGTGTAAGGCAGACTGGAGCCAGCATGCGAGTGCTAATTATGACGATGGTGTCTCGTGTATCGCTCTATAATGATACCTGCCAGGGATCCCATTACAATTAGAAATATAAAAAGAAGAAGAAGAAGAAGAAGAAAAGAAGAAGAAGAAGAAGAAGAAGAAGAAGAAGAAGAAGAAGAAGAAGAAAACAAAACTTTGGAGGATGTGGAGGACGTGAGGTCGGGATGGGATAAGTCAGGATTCTGGTCTGTTTCATCTCATCCTCCTGAAAAGGGTGCAGGATTATTATTATTATTATTATTATTATTATTATTATTATTATTATTATTATTATTATTATTATTATTTTGTGTACTGTATTGTATCTACTTGTTTATCTGTATATATGGCCATCAGCTAAAGCAGAGGCTATTATTATAATTATTATTATTATTATTATTATTATTATTATTATTATTATTATTATTATTATTATAAAGCTCAGTCTTTCTCGAACAGCGGTATAAATTTACAAACATTATAAATAAAATATATATATATTATATATATATATTATATATATACATATATATATACATATATATATATATATATATATATATATATATATATATATATATATATATATATTTATTTATTTATTTATATTATTGAAAAGCTGTTTATCCTAGTCAGTGGTTACTGTAGGGAAAACAAAAATATTATTCGCTGCTACGCCCATCCTTAAGTTGTTGCATCATGAACAACCTAGTGTATAATCTTACAGATCATCAGTAGTTAATATACCCACACGGATTGCAGAAAGCTCATCAGCATTGCGTCGTGTTAACTGGCCCGTCACACATTTTGCGTCACTCTATGATTTATTGCTAGCCCTTCGGCGCTTTGTGGATATTAAGGTCGTCCCGTTCCATTAATGCCTACTATTTAGCTTGCTCGTCTTCGCCCCACCCCCACTCCCAGATTCTTTGATTCATATAAACTCTTCACCAGAATATAGCCACTTTCTTATTTAGCACTGGAACTTGCATTCTTCACTCAAAAATATCTTGTGTTCTCCATTTTCACTGAGGACATTTGACGTCAGAATTCCTTCGGTCATTCTGGCTTTTGCTTCCATAGACGTTTCTTGCTTCGTCCAGGCCATTTTTTTTTTTTTTTTTTGCAAAGATCCCCCTTCTCCTGCCTTGCCATACTTTATCTGTTGGTTTATTCTTTTCTTCTCTCTGTCCACTTAAATACCTCTTTAATCACCTACTTTCATTTTTCCATCATTCATTCTGACTTTAATTGCTTCATTGTCTGGGCCCACTTTTATCCTCTTCACGTTGCTCTTGCTGTCATTCACTTTCAACTCTATTAGTTATGAATAATTTTAAACTCTCACACCAGTCTCTGCAGCTCTTCTTCACTGTCAACAGCTAACAATGTACCATCTAACAACACCAAATAGGCTTCTTGCCATTTAACTCATTTATCTCCTTAGAATATAGATATATATATATATATATATATATATATATATATATATATATATATATATATATATATATATATATATATTAATAGAAGGAGTCCATAAAAACGCCAACAGGTAGAAAAATGTTGCTATATTTCAGAGACCAAACTGTCTCCCCTACTGCCAGTAGAGGAGACAGTCTGGTCTCTGAAATATAGCAATACTCTTTCTGCCTTTTGGCGTTTTCATGGGCTCCTTCTATTAGATGGATTTCTGTTTTAACAGAAAATATTTCATAGTCATATATACTGTATATATATGTTTGTGTGTTATGGCTTAATACGTAATCACAATAACACCTCCTTATTTGCGCATCAATATGCCTTTAGATCAACAAACTCAATGCAGAAAAACAAGGTACACGTTGATTATTTACGTAAAAATAGCGGCAGAGATACCTGCGCAGTACAACCGACACCATAGCACTTGCATTGTGCAGCAGTTTTTCTTTCAGTCTACGGGGATCGCACTCCATGTTTCACTACCGATTGCATCTGTTGATCTTTGCAGTGATTTCATTCTTCCACAATTTTACTGCACCTGTTTTGGAACGTCAGAAAAAGTTTATATTATCTTTTGTGGTAACGATATATTATCACATTTAATATACTTTCAAGGTTGGCATTGGAATTATCTTTTAACAATGATTCTTGATACAGGCAAAATCTCAATGTAATGGCAGCTATAAAATTGATATCACACACAATACAAACCGTAAAAATCTCAAAGCGTTCGGTAACACGAACAGCAAAAAACATAGATGCATAAAAGGAAAGAATGAAGAGAAAAAAAAAAGAGGAGAGACTCTAATACGGCATGACACTTGATCTTATAACTGTTATGATTACGGCGGCTCCCAAGCTATTATATTCAGGGATTATAACCGCATGTTCTGAGGCAAGGTATCAGGTTGTCCAATTTGAAACATCTCTTGGTCTCGGGGTCATATTGCCCATTTAATCGAGAAAAGATACCGTAGAGCTCGGCGTTGTTCTCTCTCTCTCTCTCTCTCTCTCTCTCTCTCTCTCTCTCTCTCTCTCTCTCTCTCTCACAGGCACAATATGTTTGGCCGTGCAAGTATAACAGTACTTGATTACATATTGCCTGTTTAAGCGAGGAAAAAATGGTAGATCTCTCTCTCTCTCTCTCTCTCTCTCTCTCTCTCTCTCTCTCTCTCTCTCTCTCTCTCTCTCAGACACACACACACACACACACATAATTTGTTTTTTTGTTTGCAGGTAAAAAGGTTGATTACATATTGCCTGTTTCTCGAGGAAGGACATGATAGATCTCTCTCTCTCTCTCTCTCTCTCTCTCTCTCTCTCTCTCTCTCTCTCTCTCAGACACACACACACAATTTGTTTTGCCGTGAAAGTGTGCCTGTACTTGACTGCATTTGCAAGTATTCATATTGCCTATTAAATCGAGAAAAGATATCACAGAGCGCTCTCTCTCTCTCTCTCTCTCTCTCTCTCTCTCTCTCTCTCTCTCTCTCTCTCTCTCTCTCTTATGCACACACACACATAGTTTGTTTTGAGTGCACTTGCAAGCATGTATGTGTGTAAATATATGGCTGTATACATTCACACATTCACGTGTATGTACACACACTTTGGTGTTCATTTTTCATTTTTATTAAACAGGAATGAGATTGCAGACTCCTCACCCAGGCATGGCTAGAACAGGCGTTCTTTGGTTCTGGAATCTACCACGCTACCAGGCTTACTTGTATGTTCCCGGCCCAATGCTTAGGCACTGTTTTGGGGTGTCAATTCAATACGTGTGATTTTTGTTAGGTTTTTTGTTCTTGTGTCTCTTTTTTGCGTGTGTGACTGTGTATAAGTGTGTGCATGATTTCATCTGCATGTAAATCCACGTACAATTTCTGTTGTATTTTTTTTTTTCGTATAAATGCATGTGTGCCCGCGTGCCCAGGTGAGGGCAGTTACATTTCTTCGCAGTGGGTGCCCCTTGGCACTAACGCGCCGCAGTTGTAAATAACTACGTAATTAAGCTTTTAAGACAGACCGTTCATTTCACTCAAGGCGCAAGCTTAGATTCGTCTTTGGGTAATGTGTACTTAAATCGTCATACCGGCTTGCTTCAAAGGCGAATGAGGGCCCACCCAATTTACCTTGCATTACTCGACTTCCAATTTCTCATCTTCAAACACTTTGGAGTCTCCGTTAACCATTTACCCCGTGGGGGAAAGGCTAGTTCCGTCAGTGCATGTCACGTGGTGCACTGTAGGCACTACTAAAGGGCGTTTGCAGCGTTCCTTCAGCCCCTAGCTGCACGGACTTCTTAGCCCTTTACTTTGGTCTCCGTTCCTGCCGCCTTTCTTCAGTCTTGCTGTCCAACTTCTCTAACTGTTTTTCTTATGTTAACTGAGGGGTATTCTCGCAGTTCAACATTTTTATATATACTTGTACTTCATCCCCTTTATCTTACTGTCCACCCATTCCAACTCACTCTCTTCACTGGCTTGAGTGCTGAATGGATCAAAGCACCCCAGTGCTTGGCTTGATAGCCTAAATTTCATAAAAAAAAAAAATTAGTCAGAATCATTTGGGGATCAGTCATAATGAATGACTGATCCCCAAATGGCGCATTTTCCGCCATCTTTGTGCGTGTTGGCATCGAAATTCGCCACAAGTAGCCAATATTGGGGTTAAGACTGAACTGAAACATGTTCACCCGCACCTAATTTTTTCCGTCAATTTCGGTAGTTTTAGGCAACGTTTGGCTGCTAATTGCTTAAAATACATCCTCCTTTTAAAAAAAAAAATTCACTGGACATAAATTTTACTGCATTTCTTATTTTTATCCTTCTATTTATGACCTATTTTTTACATTCCCCTCTCTTACTGTTTTCAAAGATTGTATACTCTATACATCTTCGTCTTCTGATTCGCCGCTTGAACTTTTTAAAAGCCGACTTGCAATGTTGTTGCTTTAGTATGTAATAATCAGTCAGTTTTCTTCTTGATTCGTTTCTTAATTTATTTAGTTATTCACTAATAAATTTGTTCATTCACTTGTTTTACAAAATTATTCATGTTTTCTCATTTTTTAACGTAAGTGTAATTAGCTTTGCAAACTTGTTTTGTAATTAGGCTTTCTCATTTTAGATGATGATGATAGTAATAATAATAATAATAATAATAATAATAATAATAATAATATTCTTCCTGTTTGTACTTTAATTCAGACGTGGTTCATACCCGTCAATCATAAACTAAACGACCAGAGCTTTCGTGACGCTAGCAGCTGCGGACTGAAGTGTCATACGCTGAGATGTTTGTGTGGGCTCGTTCGCTGTGGTCCGAGGGATAATTTAGATAATTTAGGATCCGTTCAAGGTGGTTATTTCACGGTGTTTTGAAACGATGAACTGACCATTTGAACTGGAATGTTCTTTGGCGTTATTATTATTATTATTATTATTATTATTATTATTATTATTATTATTATTATTGAAAAATGTACAAACATTTTACATGAAACACTCCAATGAAGGCCATTACTTTGCAAAGAATTCAACTAATAGCTTTTCCAGTTGGGTAACAGAAAAACCACCATAACAGATGATAAATTATCAAATACAGAAGTAAATAAGAATAAATAACGATAAACAAATCATCAAGCAAATGAATATTTAGATGAATGAATAAGAGTTTAAACAGTTAGACTAATTCGACAGCCTTTTACAGCAGTTTTACAGAGTCTCTTAAACGCGAAGAGTTTCAGCATCTGCAGCATTACAGGTATGCCAGGATTTTCGGGCACTTGTAACACAGTGTTCCTTCTGGTTTTACTCCTCATGACGAGTGTTGCTTTAAATTGCTTGTTTCGAGATAAAAAAAAAAAGGAGTAAAATGTAATTGATTCAGTAGTTTTTTTATTCGAAAATTTGTTCTATTTTGTTTCTTGCAAGTCTAATCATCTATCTATCTATCTGTCTGTCTATCTATCTATCTATCTATCTATCTATCTATCTGTTTAATTGTCTGTCTATCTGTCTATCTATCTCTCTGTCTGTCTATCTATCAAGATAGATAGATACATAGATAGATAAATACTGTGTCCGGAAGTTGTTGTACTTCATTTTATCCTATTTAAAGAAATTTCATGAGAGACCATTTCATCCTATATATAATGTCACGAATATTATTATTATTATTATTATTGTTATTATTATTATTATTATTATTATTATTATTATTATTATTATTGCCACCACAATAGTAATACTTGTAGTACTTATTGTCATAACCATGGACGTCTGGGAAGTTATTGATATGGTTATAAACATACCTACGATATTTTCATCAGCATAACCTAGGATATTTTTATCAGCAAAACTTATATTTACCAGCACAACCTCTGATATTTTTATCAGCATAACCTATAATATTTTCATCAGCATAAACCTCTGATATTTTTATCAGCATAGCATAGGATATTTTTATCAGCAAAACTTATGATATATTTATAAGCATAATCTCTGATATTTTTATCAGCAGAACCCAGGATATTTGATCAACATGACTTATGATACATTTATGAGAATAACCTCTTATATTTTTATCAGCATAACCTAGGCTATTTTTATTAGCAAAACTTATGATGTAGTTATCAGTATAACCTCTGATATTTTATCACCATAACCTAGGATATTTTTATCAGCAAAACTTATGATATATTTATCAGCACAACCTCTGATATTTTTATCAACACAACCTAGGATATTTTTATCAGCAAAACTTATATATCTATCAGCATAACCTCTGATATTTTTATCAGCATAATTTAGGATATTTTTATCAGCAAAACTTATGATATATTTATCAGCATAACCTCTGATATTTTATCAGGAAAACTTATGATATATTTATCAGAATAACCTATATTTTTATCAGCATAACCTAGGATATTTTTATCAGCAAAACGTATGATATATTTATCAGCATAACCTCTGATATTTTTATCAACAAAACTTATATTTTTATCAGCAAAACTTATGATATATTTATCAGCACAACCTCTGATATTTTTATCAGTATAACCAATGAAATTTTCATCAGCAAAACCTATAATATTTTTGCCAACATAAATTACGATAATATAACATAACCTAAGCTGTTTGCTTCAGCATAACCTTGGATATTTTTATAATCAGTATCACGAGAATAGAAGGAGAACCACTATCTCGTAAGAGCTTCATTAAAAAAACTGTTCAGGAAATATCTTACGAGAGACGCACAGTTATCAGAAGCATCACATTCGCATAAAATGCTCAGTGGACGTGTTCTAGAAATTGGAATTGGAACTGAAATCGGAATGTTTAAATATTTGTAAACGCATTCCGTGAGATTCACAGTCGACGTCAATGAGAATAGAAATACGTTATTGTTATTATTATTATTATTATTATTATTATTATTATTATTATTATTATTATTATTATTATTATTATTATTATTCGAAATGAACATCTTTCAGATTTCACAGTCTTTGAGAACAGTTTAAAAAAATTGATTTAAAAAAATTCTCTGAACATGCAAAACTCTCTCTCTCTCTCTCTCTCTCTCTCTCTAATGGTACCAAATGACCTTAAGGGCTCGAGGACACTTTGTGCTTTTCCCAGAAATTCGCAGATTAGATAATTAGGTCAAAATTAAAGTTCCGCCGCAAAGTGTACAATTTATTTATCTTTTTTTTCGGACATTCCTGGTGGTTTTTCTCGGCCATTCGTGAGCTGCAAACATCTGTTATACCCTGCAGAGAGAGAGAGAGAGAGAGAGAGAGAGAGAGAGAGAGAGAGAGAGAGAGAGATTGAGGGGGGGTGAGAGAGATTGGGGGGAGAGAGAGATTGAGGGGAGAGAGGAGAAGAGGGAGAGAGAGAGAGAGAGAGAGAGAGAGAGAGAGAGAGAGAGAGAGAGAGAGAGAGAGAGAGAGAGAGAGAGAAGGAGTAGTTTTAAACTGCAAGAAGGAATGAGGACAAGATGATAAAAAAAAGTAGGGAGTAGGAATTAAGCAAGGAGAAAGAAGGGAAGTAGAGGAAGACGAAAAGGAAGAAAAGGAAGATGGAGGAAGAGGAGGAGGGAGGAGAAGGAGGAGGAAGAGATGTTATAGATGGATGAAAAGGTAGAACTGGAGGAGGAGGAGGAGAAGGAAAGAGGGAAGAGGGAGGAAAAGATAAAAAGAAGAAGGATAGAGACTTAGGAAGAGGAGGGGGAGGAAGAATAGCCAAAGAAGGAAAAGGAGAAAGGAACGCAGTAGGAAGAGAAGACAGGAGAGGAGTGGTAGGAAACGAAGAAAACAAGTAAAAAATGAGCCGAAGTTTCTTCGGCGCAATCGAGTTTTCTGTACAGCCAGTGCAGCGTATAATCAAGGCCACCGAAAATAGATTTATCTTTCTGTGGTCTCGGTATAATGTTGTACGAGACGCTGCCCATGAAACTTTAACCACGGCCACGTGGTGGCCTGTTCTATATAGTTGCCAGACGCACGATTATGGCTAAGTTTAACCTCGAATAAAATAAAAACTACTGAGTCTAGAGGGCTGCAATTTGGTATGTTTTATGATTGGAGGGTGGATGATCAACGTACCAATTTGCAGCCCTCTAGCCTCAGTAGTTTTTAAGATCTGAGGGCGGACAGAAAAAGTTCGGACAGAAAAACTGCGCACAGAACAAAGTGCGGACGGACAGACAAAGCCTGCACAATACTTTTCTTTTACAGAAAACTAAAAAAAAGGGGGAGAAATCATTTAGGAAGATAAGAGGAAGAAGAGTAGACGGTAGAGAAGCAAGAAGAAAAGAGGAAAGAAAAGGCAAGAAACGCAACACAGTGTATCAAACAGTCGCTCTGGCTCCTTAAAACAAAGCGCTAATGGAATTTACACCAGAAAGCGAGAAAGTGAACTTCGGAGTAATGTAAACAAAAACACAGATTGGATTTCAAAAGCAGATGGAAAGCGAGCGGGGATAAAAATGAAAAGTGTGTGTAAAAGAGAGAGAGAGAGAGAGAGAGAGAGAGAGAGAGAGAGAGAGAGAGAGAGAGAGAGAGAGAAAGTTATGGGCCTTAGGATCGGATGACAAGGGTTATCTGAGATTGTAAGATTGTTTGCTCGATAATGAAGTTAATGATTTATTGTTTTGAGGAATTTGAGATGCTTTATGTTTTCGATAAAAGACTGAAGGAGAGAGAGAGAGAGAGAGAGAGAGAGAGAGAGAGAGAGAGAGAGAGAGAGAGAGAGAGAGAGTCCGCCGCGGTGGGGTGAGTCTTTGAACTCTGCTCCCTCACCCTCCCACCACCCCTTCTCTGGGGCCACCCCCGCCCCCACAGTTTCCTGAGACCCCCAACTGCTTCCGCCCACAAATCCCAACCCCGGAAGCTTCCTCTTACAATCTTCGTATCTTGAAAGCTGCTTTCTACAACTCACAACCAAAAAGGTTTCTATAACCTTCAGACCATAATTACCAATATTTCCAGTCCACAACCCCATGGCCCAAAAGATCTCAACATGATTAAATGGCTTCCAGCCATAGCCCTCAATCTGTAGCAGCTTCCATCTACGACTTTGAAATACCCTCACGCGGTGCACTGTAGGCATTACCTAAGGTTCTTTGCAGCGTCCCTCCGGCCCCCTAGCTGCAACCCCTTTCATTCCTTTTACTGCACCTCCGTTCATATTATCTTTCTTCCATCTGTGAAAACAGTGTAACTGCGAGGTTTTCTTTCTGCTACGCCTTTAAAACCTTTTTAAGCGTTGAGTGACCTCGTGGGTCCCAGGGCTTGGCCTTTGGTTTAAATTTTATTTTCCAGGTTCAGTGATTTAATCCTAAATAGTTACAACATTCGCGTGAACTCTAAACATAACCTTCAGTTCAGTCAACTCGCACCTACAGTAGTCAAACCCAAAAAGCGCTCTCATACACTCCACAACCCCAAACTTCCACCTGCAACCCTAAATCCACAGAAGCTTGTCTACAACACTCTTGGCCCACAAGCTTCAAACTACAACCCTTAATGCACGGAAGTTTCGGCTTTTAGCCCTAAACACAATATCTTCAGCTTATAGCCCTGAACACAATGGGTTCAGTCTACAACCCTACAAACTTACCCTTATTTATCATCTAACAACCTCCAACCACATCCCTCAGAAGTTAGCAGCTTCCGAAAACAACCCTCAACCCGGCAGGTGTAACCTGTGACTATCAACGCCACTTAACTTTAATAACCTACAACCCCAGCGAACTTCTGTCTATCAATACCAGTTAACTTTATAACCTACAACCTACAACCTCAGCGAACTTCTGTCTACAACCATCAACCTCGTCAGCCAGTTACACATAGGACCCTTAACTTCATTATCTTTCTTTTACCATCTTTATCCCTGAATGGCTTCCGTCTACAACCCTGGGCAGTTTCTAACTGGAATGATTTGCTGCTAACAGCTGTCACCTGCAACCCTAGACCTAAACAGCTCTAGACCTCAACCCTTAATTGTCTCTTCCTACAATGATCTGTCTCCTTTAGCTTCCATGTTCAACCCTCAACCTTAGCAACTGTAACCCTCAACCATCATAGGCTTCTGCTGACATTAATACAAAACGCTTTTTAGTTTTCTGTAAAAGAAAACTATTGTGCCGGTTTTGTCTATCCATCGGAACTTTATTCCTGCCCCCACTTTTTCTGTCCGCCCTCAGTTCTTAAAAGCTACGGAGGCTAGAGGGCTGCAAATTGGTATGTTGATCATCCACCCTCCAAACATCAAACATACCAAACTGCAGCCCTCTAGCCCCAGCAGTTTTTATTTTATTTAAGGTTAAAGTTAGCCATAATCTTGCTCCCTGGCAACGATATAGGATCGGCCACCAGCAGCCGTGGTTAAAGTTTCATGGGCCGCGTCTCATACAGCATTATACCGAGACCACTGAAAGATAGATCTATTTTCGGTGGCCTTGATTATACTCTGTAGCGGCTGTACAAAAAATCAAGATTGCGCCCAAGGAACTTCGGCGCATTTTTTACTTGTTTGAGGATGGTTACAGTGCTAAGGAGGCGGAGGGGGAGGAGGAGTATATTATTAGTTATGAATATTATGGTCATTATGATGAAAATTCCAGTGTTTGGGGTGACAATTATGATGATGATTATTAGTGTACAAACTATTTTACTTCTCTTGAAGTATCGTCCTGTTTTCACCATTTTTACATGTTCAGTAACCAAAATGGATTATATTAAATTGAAACACTTGTATGATAGCCAAATTAGTTACAATTTATTTTTTTATCCATGAAGTGTACAAATTCAAATGAAATATACAAGTATGCCATTAACTTCCTAAGCTATCACATAATAGAACGTCCTTGTGTAAAAAAGTGAAAAACAGAATTAAGATAAGAAAAACGATGTGGTGAAGTAGAGACAGAATTAAATTGAACTGAATATAGAATTTAGGCCAAAGGCCAAGCACTGGGACCTATGAGGTCATTCAGCGCTGAAACGGAAATTGACAAGTGAAAGGTCTGAAAGGTGTAACAGGAAGAAAACCTCACAGCAGCTGCACTATGAATCAATTGTTAGCAGAGGGTGGAAGGTAAGATTGAAGAAAGAGAATATGAAAGGAGGTACAGTAAAAGAAACGAATGGGGTTGCAGCTAGGGGCCGAAGGCAAGCTGCAAAGAACCTCAAGTTATGCTTACAGTGCACCGCACGAGATGTACTGACGGCACTACTCTCCCGACGGGGAAGTAAGTGATAGAAAAAGTCAATAAGAAACAAATATCTCAGCAAATAAGAAATGGCGAACAGAGGAAAAAAAAACGCAGATGAAAAAAGTACTGAAAAATATGTGCAAATTCCGAAACGCCAAAGCAGCTTCTCTCAAACAAACGAGCACCAAGACCCACCCACCACATTTCCGGGAACTGCAGCGATCTCGTCTCGGGAAAAGTGACATCTTGGCACGCCAACAGAAATCAGACGTTTCCATTTTTACCCAGCCGAGAAATGTCTACCAATTTATTTATTAGGCGTGAAGCCCCCGAGAGAGAGAAAGAGACAATTGCAGGTCCTAATTAGATCCGTGTCTGTCAAATATGCAACGTTGTACGCACGTGTCCAATCCTTGCGTAATGTCGTGTCCCCAAAACTCAACTCGACAGACGGCTTCGGGAAAAATAAGTGAATAAAAAAGTTGCAGGTTTGGTTTGGTGTTTCACACACTGGGTTACCCTTCCATGATTCACACGAGGAATATCGTTTTCACGGGTCCCACTGAGGATCCACAAACATCGTTTCCCAGTGAACCAACATCCTCAGTCGTATGTTCAACATCTAGATGTTTGACAGAAGTAAGGATCAGTATCCAGGGGAAATGTGTTCATTTTTAGTCCTCGATCAAGTAACTTGAGCTGAGTAAGAACCACTGACGAATTTACATATGGTGGGTTTTTTAAACTTTAAAAAAACTTGGCCCTTTAGGTGTTTGTATCATGAGTCATTTTGCATTTTTGTGCTTGTATGTTTATGTATGTGTGTGTGTGTTTGTGTACCTGCAAATAGAAAGAACGTGAAGTCGATCTGTTTTTTAATGAAGAGAGATATAGAGGTTATCTCCCCATATCAAGTAAGCTTTAGAAGTTAGTTCTGATTACCAAGATTCAAGATATCCCATGTTTGATTTATTCAGAACCAAGAAGGTTATATATATATTTTTTTTTTTCTTTTTATTTCTGCGAAATATTTTACAGGCAAATGCAAAGCGCCTGTTGCTTGGCAATTGACACAACATTTGATACGATGGTTTTAAAATGACTGAAAGAGAAACCCACAAGATTCCTGTGTATAACAAGTTATACACAGGAATCTTGTGAGTTTCTCCTTCCACCTTCAGAAGAAAACTGAAAGAAGTTTTTGTTTGGTTTAAAATGATTGTTGTTTCATAGCTGTGTATTAATAAATAAAAGAGTGTTTTTTTTATTTATTAATGAACCTACAATTACGTGATAAGTTCCCCGCGCCAAGTTATTTACACTTCGTACTATCACCGCGAATAGTATCCATCCTATAGTATTCGTTCATTCATAAGAATTCATTGAGTTCGTGTTCCCTGTTCGCGTCATATGGGAGGTAAAGTTATTTTCTTTATCAGTAGATTATCTGGAGTTTTTTTCAAAGGCTCTGCTAGGATGATAAACTGAAAAACTTTGGAAAAGTCAATTATTATCTGATATGATCAGATACCTGGCATCCTCTTTTTTTTAGTTTTCTGTAAAAGAAAATTATTGTGCCGGCTTTGTCTGCCCGTCCGCCCGCACTTTTTCCTATCCGCACATTTTTCTGTCCGCCCTCAGATCTTAAAAATTACTGAGGCTAGAGGGCTGCAAATTGGTATGTTGATCATCCACCCTCCAATCATCAAACATACCAAATTGCAGCCCTCTAGCCTCAGTAGTTTTAATTTTATTTAAGGTTAAAGTTAGCCATAATCGTACTTCTGGCAACCATATAAGATAGGCCACCAACGGGCCGTGGTTAAAGTTTCATGGGCCGCGGCTCATACAGCATTATACCGAGACCACCGAAAGATAGCTCTGTTTTCGGTGGCCTTGATTAGACTCTGTAGCAGCCGTATAGAAAACCCGATTGCGCCGATGTTTCATGGGCGCATTTTTTACTTGTTTCTGTAAATGAATAATCTACCTTGAATTTTCCTGAGGATTCGGAAACCAGGTAAATCACAAATCTAAATTATGATGCATTAATTTAGGAGAGTTATCAAGCTTTATCTAACCTTGTTTTTTGTTTTCGTTTTACAGGAATTCGCCGAAACAGCCATGAACGAGCTTCTGGGATTGTATGGCTACGGAAAGGTGGACAGCAGAGACACACTGGGCCTGTCCCTGACCCGATTCACCAATCACAGCCCTCCTCCTCCCCCTCCTTCCCATAACGTGGGGAGCAACAGCCCCCTGCGGCCGACCAATCACAGCCCCCCGCTCTCGGCCAATCACAGCCCGCCACCTCACCCTTCGACTTCGGACCACGAGGACTCCCTGGACTCCGACGGAGTTCCAGGTCCCGGACAAGTCGAAAACAGCCTCAGGAGTCTCAGTCCAGGGAAGACTGACCAGGGGTCAGGGTCGTCTAGGGGCAGCACCCCGAAGTCAGGTAAGGGCGGCAGCTTCTTCTTCTTCTCCTTTGTCTTGGGAAAGTATGCACTGGCGTCATGCCATAGAGAGAGAGAGAGAGAGAGAGAGAGAGAGAGAGAGAGAGAGAGAGAGACAGGTGCAACGTGTTTTTTGTAACGGGGCATCAGACACCTGTAACTCGAGGAAAGTTATTTTGTGTGTTTTCGCGTGTTTGGGCGTTCGGATGCTTTTATTTCTTACATTTCTAGGTTATGTATTCTTCTGTTTATCTATTTTTTTTTATTTAGTACCTTCCCCAGAAAAATTTGGCTGCTAAAACACCAGCAGAGAAAACCCAACCCAAGAGACGGGAAACTTTACGTCCCCACTCGTCCCGGTAAACATTATTAACGTCATTCTAAATATCGTCTGGTGTTGCTCTCTCGAGCGGGGAGAAGCTTTTCTTTTCTTCTGGGAAACCGAGAGGGAGAGATATTCCCCCTCCCCTCCTCTCCCTCTCCCTTCATATCCCCTTCCCCCATACCCACCCTGGCACGCAGAATCGCAGAATCTTCTCTCCCGAAAAATCTCCCTTCTCTTACCCTCTCCCCCTGTCTTAAACTTCCCTTCCCCCTCTCTCTCAAACTTCCCTCCCCTCTCTCTCAAACTTCCCTCCCCTCTCAAAACCTTCCTCCCCCTCTCTCTCAAACTTCCCTCCCCCTCTCTCAAAACGTTCCTCCCCCTCTCTCTCAAACTTCCCTCTCCCTCTCTCAAAACCTTCCTCCCCCTCTCTCAAACTTCTCTCCCTCCTCTCTCTCAAAACCTTCCTCCCCTCTCTCAAACCTCCCTTTCCCTCTCTCATACCTCCCTCCCACTCTCTCAAACTCCCCTCCCCCTCTCTTAAACCTCCCTCCCCCTCTCTCTCAAACTTCCCTCCCCTCTCTCTCAAATCTCCCTCTCCCTCTCTCTCAAACTTCCCTCCCCTCTCTCTCAAATCTCCCTCTCCCTCTCTCTCAAACTTCCCTCCTCTCTCTCAAATCTCCTCTCCTCTCTCTCAAACTTCCTCCCCTCTCTCAAATCTCCCTCCTCTCTCTCAAACTTCCCTCCTCTCTCTCAAATCTCCTCTCCTCTCTCTCAAACTTCCTCCCTCTCAAATCTCTCCTTCTCCTCTCTCTCAACTTCCCTCCCCTCTCCATCCCTCTCCCTCTCTCAAACTTCTTCCCCCCCTCTCTCAAACCTCCCTTTCCCTCTCTCATACCTCCCTCCCACTCTCTCAAACTTCCCTCCCCTCCTCTCTCAAACCTCCCACCCCCTGACATACACAAACACGCAGAATCTTCAACTCTTCCGAAGAACCTCCCTTCTCTTACCCCTTCCCCCTCTCTCAAACCTCCCTCCCCCTGACACGCACACACACAGAATCCTCTTTCTTCTTCTTTCCCGAAAAACCTCGAACGAGACCAGATGGCAAAGCTTCGGTAGAGAGAATAATGATCTCCTCTCGTGAGAGGGTAATTATCTCTTTAATTCAGACTGGTCTGATTCGTCTGATGAAACCAGAACAACGGGGACGGGTGTGGGGAAGGGGAGGGGGCCGTCTCAGTGAGGGCATCATATATACCCTGGGGGCACTTCCTGGCATTCATGTATTTTGGGCACGGAATTTGTCGGGAAGTGCGAGAGATGATGTCTCGGAATTCGTCATACGGATCTTCGTGTTTTTTTGGGGAGTGATGTTGATAAGTGAGGTGTTTTTAATTTTTGTTTTCATTTTTTGTATATTTAATGTTAGTTTTCTCGTAAATGGGTTATTTCTAACCTCGCATTGTTGATTATTTGTTCAATTATTAATATTAATCTATAATGTACTATATGTTGACTTCTTGTATATTGGCTCAATTCTTTTCTTTTCATCACTCATTGTCATTTGACTTTGCGTAGATGCGTTTTATAATAATAATAATAATAATAATAATAATAATAATAATAATAATAATAATAATAATAATAATAATAATAATAATATCTCGGAAGAAGACCCGCTTTCAAACGATTTTATATTGCAGTTTCTCAATCGATTCAAGAAAAGCCATTCGAGAGATTGAGAAACCAATAATAATAATAATAATAATAATAATAATAATAATAATAATAATAATAATAATAATAATAATAATAATAATAATAAGTTGAATCCACTCCCCGTAAGCCCGTCCCAGTGAAAGCATTAAAAAGAATGGTTAGAGTTATTATCACTAATTTTACGAAATTCCCTCCTATTCTCATCTGAGTTGTTTGTGCATTGTTGCATACCACAATGCACTATTTGTGTTCAATCGGAAGTCACTGGGTCCTTACACCACAGAGGTGTGTTAGAATGCGTATAAGAAATGGTGACAGACAGAAAGGAAGGAAGATTTGGCAAGTGATGTGATGATTTTAGTAGTATTCGAAACAAAAAACAAAAGAACACACACACACACACACACACACACACACACACACACACACACACACACGAAGTTTCCTTCATTAAGCGTGCAAGTATTGTAGTTGGTTGGAAATACCTGTTATTACGGCAATTACTTTATTGGCAAGTCATTTGAATCCAGAGGAAATTTATGAAGAAATTTCTGAAAGCTCGAAAATATATGAAGAAAAAATTCTCCATTATTACTCGAATTATTTTAATTTGAAAGTCATTTGAATCCAGAGGAAATTTCTGTATGCTGGAAAATATTTGAAGGAAAAATTGCCCAATATTACTCGAATGATTTTATTTAAAAGTCATGTGAATCAAGACGAAATTTCTGAGTGCTCGAAAATATATGAAGGAATAATTGTCCATTATCACTCGAATTATTTTTATTTAAAAGTCATTTGAATCAAGACGAAATTTCTGAATGCTAGAAGATTTTGAAGGTAATTTTGCCAATTATTTTTAGAATTACCTGATTCAAAAGTCACTTGAATCAAGAGGAAATTTCTGAATGCTAGAAAATTTTGAAGGAAATTTTGCCAATTATTTTCGGAATCATCTGATTCAAAAGTCATTTGAATCAAGAGGAAATTTCTGAATGCTAGAAAATTTTGAGGGAAATTTTGCCAATTATTTTTGGAATTACCTGATTCAACAGTCACTTGAATCAAGAGGAAATTTCTGAATGCTAGAAAATTTTGAAGGAAATTTTGCCAATTATTTTTGGAATCATCTGATTCAAAAGTCACTTGAATCAAGAGGAAATTTCTGAATGCTAGAAAATTTTGAAGGAAATTTTGCCAATTATTTTTGGAATTATCTGATTCAAAAGTCACTTGAAACAAGAGGAGAGCTCTGAATGATCAGAAATTTTGGAGGAAAATAGACCATTATTACTGGAACTATTTTATTTTATTTAAAAGTCGTTTGAATCGATGGGAAATTTCTGATTGCTCGAAAATGTTTGAAGAAAAATTGCCCAGTATTATAGGAAATAACTGAGTCAAAAGTCATTCGAATCAAGAGGAAATTTCAGAGTTCTCGAAAATTTTTAGAGGAAAAATTTGCCATGGTGACAACAATGATTTTATTTGAAAGCCATTTGAATCGAGAGGAAATTGGTGAATTATCTGAATTCATAGGGAAGAAGGAAGAAGAAGAAGAAGAAGAAGAAGAAGAAGAAGAAGAAGAAGAAGAAGAAGAAGAAGAAGAAGAAGAAGAAGAAGAAATTTCAAAGCCATTTGAATCAAGAGGAAATTGGTGAATCACCTGAATTCGTAGGTGAGAAGAAAGAAGAAGAAGAAGAAGAAGAAGAAGAAGAAGAAGAAGAATAAGAAGAAGAAGAAGAAGAAGAAGAGATACAGGAATCTTGGGCCACCAAAGTAGCACCTTCATCATCATCGTGAGATGCTCAAACACACGGGTCTAAAAAAAAAGGTAAAAAAGAAAAACACATTCGACTCGCGTATGGATGGAGACTTCGAATCTCTTCGATACGGCGAGGAAACATTTTGGGCACTGGGCCAGAACGCACTTAATGATACCTGACGGTAAATGGAGGCCTTATGTATATCCCCCCCTAATGGTTCTATCTTTAACCCCCGGCGCGTGCATAACTCACTCCAGGTACCCCGAAGCTATGCGACAGTAATGGACATGCTTATTCAAATCAAGCGATCCTTCAGGTAGGAGAAGAAGAAGAAGAAGAAGAAGCTGGTGATAATAATTTTTTTTTTTCAGTCTCGTAGCCCGGTCTCGCGAGCAATATCGTAAACATATCATACATATTGGCACTTACGTCTCTAGAGGGGAACGCTGCCCCCTCCCCTCCCCCCCCACCTTCCCAGTTTAGGGAAGGGGGCATTCAGTCTGCGAGCCAGACTGTAAATGGGTGATGCCCTGATATACTGAGGGACGGATATTAATTAAGTGACTTGTTCAAGGTGCTTTCTTTAGAACGGCTCATCGATCGTGGATGAAAGGTGTACGTTTTTAGATTCGGGTTAGGGAGCCAGTGATTTGCTCTCTCTCTCTCTCTCTCTCTCTCTCTCTCTCTCTCTCTCTCTCTCTCTCTCTCTCTCTCTCTCTCTCTCTCTAGTTGTTTTTAAGACAGCTCTTACGTGTTTTAAATTCAGTTCAGGATGGCAGAGATTTCCTTCTGTACTTGTAACTCTCTCTCTCTCTCTCTCTCTCTCTCTCTCTCTCTCTCTCTCTCTCTCTCTCTCTCTCTCTCTTAGTAGTGTTTTTAAGCCTGCTCTTTACATTTTCAAAATCAGTTTAATTTGTATTTTTTTTAAACTCAATTTAGGAGGCTCGTGTTTCCATTCTGTAAACTTATAACTTTTAAACTTAATTTAGGAGGCCGTGTTACCATTCTGTACTTATATCTCTCTCTCTCTCTCTCTCTCTCTCTCTCTCTCTCTCTCTCTCTCTCTCTCTCTCTCTCTCAATAGGTGTGTTTATATTGAAGTCTGCTCTTTACATTTTTAAATTCAGTTCAGGGAGGCCATGTTTACTTTTCGTGCTTATAACTCTCTCTCTCTCTCTCTCTCTCTCTCTCTCTCTCTCTCTCTCTCTCTCTCTCTCTCTCTCTCTCTCTCTCTCTGCTAAACCTCACAAGTATTTCTCTTGTAATATCCCCTGTTTTTTCTTGGTCTCCAAATATTTCTCCCCAAATTCGAGATGTGAAGTAACTGTGTTTGTTCGTTTGTTAGTCACTTGTTTTGTTTGTTATTTAGTTTGTTAGTCATTTAGTTTTTCTGTTATTTACTTTGTTAGTTATTTAGGGGCTAAAGGAACGCATCCTATAGCTTACATAGATCAGAAAGTCTTTCTGCCTCTTACCCTTTTCTTTATTTTTTTATTTACCTATTTTTTTTTTTTTTTTTTTTTTTTCTTGTCTCGACGCGAACATTTGTAACTTAATCTTGGGAGGGCCATCTCTCTCTCTGAAATTTAACTGTCGTTTAACTCAGCTCCTGTTTTCTGCTGGCTTCTTTCTCTCTGTCGCAAAGTCTGTGAATTCTCTCTCTCTCTCTCTCTCTCTCTCTCTCTCTCTCTCTCTCTCTCTCTCTCTCTCTCTCTCTCTCAATAGTCGTGTTTAAGGCCGTTCTTTGAATTTTTAATTCAGTGTAGGATGGCAGAGTTTGTTCCTGTACTTATAACTTTCTCTCTCTCTCTCTCTCTCTCTCTCTCTCTCTCTCTCTCTCTCTCTCTCTCTCTCTCTCTCTCTCTCTCAGTTGTCGTGGTTCTAAGTCAAATCTTTAATTTTTTCATTCAGTTCAGAATGGCAGAATTTTCTTTCCGTACTTATAGCTCTCTCTCTCTCTCTCTCTCTCTCTCTCTCTCTCTCTCTCTCTCTCTCTCTCTCTCTCTCTCTCTCTCTCTCTCAAAGAATTTGCTAATCTCTGCACTTTCTCTGATTCTCAGTGTTTTCATAACATGCCGTCATATTTCTCATAAACCCTTTGATGTTCAAGAAGA
>NC_089781.1:93815487-93822987 GCF_040412425.1 Macrobrachium rosenbergii
CAGTCTGTGCATTGAAAATCCACAATTATATAGTAAATATATTACTATGTAATACATTTATTCTACTTAGTAATATATTTATTAAATAATTATGGATTTTCATTAACACATTATTATTATCATTATTATTATTATTATTATTATTATTATTATTATTATTATTATTATTATTATTATTACTTGTTTGTCCATTTTTTTATTTTCATCAATATCTTACTATACTTCTTTCTTTCTTTATTAATATGGACTTTCCACTCTCTTTGTAACTTTCCTGGCTTGAACCGCAAAAATGGATACACGTGTTGAATAATAATAATAATAATAATAATAATAATAATAATAATAATAAATAATAATAATAATAATAATAATAATAAATTTGGTCTAAATTGTAAGGTGTGATTATGCAGTTTTTCTTTAATTATATCAACTTTGCGTAGCTTTAATGGCGTACGATTATACCTCCACTTTGTCCAAAGTCGTATTATTATTATTATTATTATTATTATTATTATTATTATTATTATTATTATTATTATTATTATTATTATTATTATTATTATTATTCTGTTTTATTTATTCAAATATTCATTTATCAATCTGTATCTTACCCAAAGTCATTATTATTATTATTATTATTATTATTATTATTATTATTATTATTATTATTATTATTATTATTATTATTATTTATTCAAATGTTCATTTATCCATCTATATCTTACTTATCTACCTCAACTAATGTTTGCTGGAAATAATTCTTAGAAATTACAGGAGGATTAATTTTTATAATTAACATTATTACTGTTGATTTTTATATAATTGCTTTGATCTTCATTACTTTAATATCATAAATATCATAATCGTCAGCATTTGTCATCACCATTAGAAATAAAAGAAGATTTTCCAAATTTTTAGCAAAGGAAGACCGTATTCCGTTTTCTTTGCTGACAGTAAACAGCCATAATTGTCGCTTTGAACTTCATAACTGAGATTTAAAATCATAGCAGAAAATCATCTGGCTGTTTAAAGATCATAAACCATTTTATAGAGAGAATGAGAGAGAAGATTTTCCAGAGAGAGAGAGAGAGAGAGAGAGAAATAGAAATAAGCAGGGTAAAAGAAATAACAGCAATATAAAGAGAGTGCAATGAAGGAGAAAAACTGAGCAAGAAATTAGCCGTCGTGTCGAGAGAGAACGAGAGAGAGAAGAGAGAGAGAGAGGGAAAGAGAGAGAGGACCAGGGAAAAAAATGAAACCAATATCAAAAGAATAAGATTGAAAGAAAGGCATTGAGCATAAAAATTTGGCAACGAAGAGAGAGAGAGAGAGAGAGAGAGAGAGAGAGAGAGAGAGAGAGAGAGAGAAGATGAAGAGGAGAAACAGAAGAATTAGACTAACCGGTGGAGGGAATACCTAAGCAATGCCTGTGGATGGGTCCCAACGCCAGGCAGGTAAGCAGAATACTTAATGAATACCCGTTGAATGGTTCCTCTTCGTGCCCGCCCCCTCCTCCCCCCAACCAAAGGAAAGGCACTTATGACCATCCTTCCCTCCTTCCTTCCTCCCTCCCTCCCTCCCTCCCTCCTGTAAAGGATTCTGTCATTGTTTGTACTGGTCATTGAAAGTCATGGTATCAATTCTTACTCTGTCACTGGATGCGACGGGTCAAGTCGAGGGTGAATTGCGACCTGCGTTTCAAATGGCATCGCATATTGGGTCATCTGGAATATTGGGTCAACTTTTTAAGTATGTGTGGTGATTGATATATGATGTGGTATTCAGAGAGAGAGAGAGAGAGAGAGAGAGAGAGAGAGAGAGAGAGAGAGAGTGTAGGCAAATACCGAGAGTGAGATCGGGGGAATAAGACTAGGGAAAAAGAAATAAGAGCTATATAAACAATGAGAGGCAATGAGAGAGGAAATGAAAGAGAGACACCGAGAAAGAAATAGAAGGCCACGAAAACAGAGAGAGAGAGAGAGAGAGAGAGAGAGAGAGAGAGAGAGAGAGAGAGAGAGAGAGAGAGAGCGATAGCGAAAAGGTGGAAAAAAGATGAAAATTAATGACATGAAAGAATGAGAGAGAAGTGAAAAGCCTGAAACAAGAAAGTGAGAGAGAGAGAGAGAGAGAGAGAGAGAGAGAGAGAGAGAGAGAGAGAGAGAGAGTTAAAGAGGATGAAGAGTAATATGATGAAAGAACAAAAAGTGAAATAAAAAGCCTGAAATAGAAACGAGAGAGAGAGAGAGAGAGAGAGAGAGAGAGAGAGAGAGAGAGAGAGAGAGAGAGAGAGAGAGAGAGACTCGGCCGATACGTACCTAATCTTTGAGAACGATCTAAAATGAGTATGACATTAGGTTTTGGCAGTAAGACGCTGGAGGTACTCATTTTATATATTTATTTTTTTGTTTACGTAAGGAAGGTGTCGTCGTATACTCAAGCCAAAAGACTAAATATTTAATCATTGCTTTTTTGTGTATTACTTCTATTTTTATTTAAACCTAGTTTAAATAAAAAAAAAAGTTTTAAACCTAGTTTTTTTTATATTGCTTCTTAATCCATATTTCCAAAAATAATCATATTTATCCTTATTTCTTTTATTTACTGTTTTTATACTTACTCCTTGTTCTTTTTTGTATTACTTCAGATTGCATGTTTCCCAAAGTAATGACATTTATCCTTATTCATTTTGTTTTGTCTTTTACTATTTCTATCTAGTCCTTGTCCTTTTTAATTTGTTTTCCCCAGAATAATCATATTTAGCCTTATTCCTTTTTTTTTATTATTACTCTACTGTATTTTGGTGATTATCTTCCCCTCCTTTAGGCTTCAACTTATCAGTTGTTATATTTGTTCCTCTCATTCGTTCTTCAATCATATTTTAGCAGAGGAGGTTATAAAGATATACATACATACATATATATACATATATACATATATACATACATGTGTGTGTTTATGTAAGTGTGTGTATATATATATATATATATATATATATATATATATATATATATATATATATATATATATATATATATATAATTTATCAATATATACATACGTGTGTATATATACTGTATATATAAATACATATATATTTATATATATGTATATGTATATATATACATATATATATTTTCCCATATATACTGCAAATGTGAGTGTGAGAGAGAGAGAGAGAGAGAGAGACAGAGACAGAGACAGAGTTGATGTTCTAGTACGACTTAATTTTCCTAAGAAATTCTGTCACCAGGATAATTTTCAACCTTTTCCCATTATCTGTCATGCATTACAAATCTACCTTACCCAGATCATTCTCCTGTTCTTATAGGATGGAAAGTCATTTTCCAGAAAATAGAAAGTGTATTGAAGGGGATAAGAGGTCTGGTGTGCACCACTGTACTCCTAACACATTCTTCCATTCGCTCCACATGTTCTGACCACCTGATGCACCAGGAATATTTTTATTTGAGATGACCTTCCCAAATACAAAACAAGTTTTTAGTGATGGCACCCTAACTAATGTAATCATTACCGTGGCACCCAAAACTTCTTCACCATCCCACCATATCGCATGAATTAACTTCTTATTTAATGAATAAAATTATTATCCATACGTTCAAACCAAAATCAGCACTGAACCGTACATGCAGAAATATACTGTACAAACAAAGAGCATATCAGAAGAATTAGATAAACATAATTAGAGTAGACAAAACACTGATAATAATTATATGAAGACTTCATAATTGCAAACACTGGTTTTTTTTTTTTTTTTTTTTTTTTTTACAAATGTTCATTGAGATGATCTAGCCAAGACAAAATTCATGACAATCTTGCGGCACCCCAGGCACTGTCTGTGGCACACAGAAGTGCAAAAGCCCGTGATGGCATAATACCAACTTAACAGCAACAATGTAAACAGATTTGAGTAGAATTTAAGAAGTAAATGTTTTCATTTACTGAAAAAAATGGCAAAAAATTGGTAATGAAAATGATTGAGAAACTTAACATCAATGATGATGCCTCTGCACAGGTTTTGTATTGTAGAGGTGTCTACAGGGATCATTGGTTGTAAAAGCAACAGTTTTTCTTTAGAAACTAAACAACAAAAACGCTGCCTCTACACAGAATGATTTTGTAGAGTAAAGGTGTCTGCAGTAAACACTGATTGTAAAAGCAATAGTTTTTCTTTTGTTTTTTAGTAAAGTATTTGTTGTAAAACTGTAAAATACTATAGTATTTCAGAACTGACAAGGATCGTTGTGCGGTTTCAAGTGTTTTAAGTGGTTCTGGACGGAATTCCGTCAGATGTAAAGAAGAAAAATATTATGCATACAATCCATTAGACTCATCTCTAACATAATTTAAGTAGGTGTACCTCGCGAACCATTTTAGATATTTGCTAAGTATTTTAACAAAGTATAGCTCCTAGCCATACATCACTTTTTAAACAAATTACCTCATTTTCCCGTGTTCTTTCATGTCTTGGCCCTTTTTTTATCCTTAAAATCGGGGTTCTATTAAGGGACGAAGCGAATTTCCTTCGTAAAGCAACTTCGATTGCTCACTCGGTGGCACTACAACCATTTATTTCCACCCACCACGAATGTCCTGCCTTATTTAAGCGCACTTTCGTTCTCTCTCTCTCTCTCTCTCTCTCCTCGAACTAGCATCGACCTTTTTAACTATCAGCTAACCCCTTCTTCTTCTTCTTCTTCTTCTTCTTCTTCTTCTTCTTCTTCTTCTTCTTCTCTCTCTCTCTCTCGCAATCTGTCTGTTTCTCGCCTCGAACTGGTATCGACCTTTTTAACTGTCAGCTAACCCCTTCTTCTTCTTCCTCTCTCTCTCTCTCTCTCTCTCTCTCTCTCTCTCTCTAGATAGGAATCTCAGATACATTTTTAAAAAGCATACCTCAAGGCTCTCTCTCCCCCTCTTTCTTTTTCTCTCATACGTGTTAATCTCTCTCTCTCTCTCTCTCTCTCTCTCTCTCTCTCTCTCTCTCTCTCTCTCTCTCACAGATTCTTTGGCCTTTCGATCAACACCTTCGGCGGGTTGCTTCCAACAGCCTGCTTGCCCCATCAATGAGACATCGTCCCATAGTCCCATGTGTCCCCATTTCGTATTCCGTGGTTTATGACCCATTTCTTCTTCTTCATCAGAGGCTCTTGCGACCAGGGCGTCATTACGCACCCCATAAATCACGCCCTACGTCACCACCAACGCCCACTCTCCCATACAGGCAGTACAGAGCGTTAGGACGTTTTCATTAAGATTACTCTCGCCATAGAGTGCCATAAGCCTTTAGAGACTGGATTGGTTTATTGTGATTGAAGATGACAAAACTCTGTGATATATTGATTGATTGGCATAGTATTCTCTCTCTCTCTCTCTCTCTCTCTCTCTCTCTCTCTCTCTCTCTCTCTCTTTACAGTGTAACCATCTCGTCGGATCTGAGTCGTTCTTAAAGATTCACTCAACTTCCTGATATCTTGATTGATTAACCTACCATTATATCTGTCTGTCTGTCTGTCTCTCTCTCTCTCTCTCTCTCTCTCTCTCTCTCTCTAGTCTAACCGTCTCGTCGGCTCTGAGTCGTCTTCAGTTCACCAGGTAACCGAGAACCGATTTCACCGCGTTGGCGAAGAGAACGCACCCGGTTGCAGTCCATTTACTCCTACCCGCTGGTGAAGACATATACTCCCCTTGAAGGATGCATTTCAGATAAAAGCAGTTGGTTCTTAGACGCTGTACGTTCAGTAAAAAGAATAGCATCCATTCGTTTTCATAATGGAAGGAGAGGAGACAGAGAGAATGACTGTCTCTCGCTCGCATTGTCTCCAACCTCTTTTGTCGATGGTGTCGTCTTGTATCGCGAATTGATAAGAAAGGGTTTTATTGTGGGACATAATGTTCGCGGTAGGAATGTTCTGTATCGGCCACTGCTGCGTTAAGGCCGTTTGTCTTCCTCCCTAGCAACTTTTTTTTTTTCTTACTTATATAAACGAGAGAGAAAAGGAGAAAGAAAAGTAGGATACATTTATTTTAGCTGAGGGACTTCGAAAAAAAGGATAACTAATTCGTTTTCTCACTCATTTTGGCAATATAACCTACTGCCGCTCACCGAAGACTCTTGAGTTCTATTGAACGTCTCAGCAACATGCATGTGTATATATATATGTGTGTGTGTATGTATTTATGTATAATTCACAAACGACCACTGTAGCTTTTGTATCAATGGTCGGCCATCCAACTACTGAACTGTTTTTTCTCTATTTAGATTTTTTTATTAATTTTAAAACGACAAGTCTTTGCATCTCACGTAATCGTGAACAAGATGCTTTCTTTCATAAAGGGGTCCTAGAATTAAATTTTTATTAGTTTTATTTCGTTTATATATGTATTTATAGGACCTATATAAATCTCTAGTTGACTGCCACACTCATTACTGTCAGGTAGATTGTTATTACAATGATGAGAGAATTGTGGATTAATGAGAGTTGATAATTACATTTTTCTGTAATCGTTATTCTGTTATAAGTTTTTTTGGTAAATTACTATTGGCCTTGTTTTTGGCTTTCATGTGAATGTATTATTTTCCGAAGCCGTGGTTTTCTGTGAACAATAAATAACTAACGTTAGGTTTTAGTTTTCTAAAAAGAAAACTATTGCGCCGGCTTTGTCTGTCCATCCGCACTTTTTTCTGTCCGCCCTCAGATCTTAAAAGCTACTGAGGCTAGAGGGCTGCAAATTGGTATGTTGATCATCCACTTTCCAATCATCAAACATACCAATTTGCAGCCCTGTAGCCTCAGTAGTTTTTATTTTATTTAAGGTTAAATTTAGCCTTAATCGTGCGTCTGGCAACGATATAGGCCAGGACACCACTGGGCTGTGGTTAAAGTTTCATGGGCCGCGTCTAGTAAGGCATTATACAAAGACCACCAAAAGATAGATATATTTTCGGTGGCCTTGATTATCCGCTGTACAGAAAACTCGATTACGCCGAAGTTTCTTCCGCACATTTTGTACTTATTTGTTATTGCTATTGTTATTGTTGTTGTTAGTGCTGCTGTTTTTAGTGCGTTGATTATTGCAGCACTTTGAAAGCTGCAAAAGAATGCTGCGTAATTTTAAACCTGTTTTATATCAGGGTACAGGCATAAAAAACAAGTAAAAAATGCGCCGAAGTTTCTTCGGTGCATTCGAGTTCTCTGTCCGGTGGTGGCCTCAGCCACGGTCCATGAAACTCAGCCACGGTCCGGTGTTGTTGGTACCTATAGCGCTGCCAGAAGTACGATTATGGTTAACTTTAACCTTGAATAAAATAAAAACTACTGAGGATAGAGGGCTGCAATTTGGTATGCTTGATGATTGGAGGGTGGATGATCAACATACCAATGTGCAGCCCTCTAACCTCAGTAGTTTTTAAGATCTGAGGGCGGACGGCCAGACATAGCTGGCACAATAGTTTTCTTTTACAGAAAACAAATATAGAAAACT
>NC_089781.1:93835487-93842987 GCF_040412425.1 Macrobrachium rosenbergii
GTAGTGACCTCTTTAATCAACATTATTGTTTCTTCTTGTGATATTCTAAAACCGAGAAAGGAGAGTATATGTTAAAAGTGTTTGTATCCCCTTATTGCGAATTAAATTTTGAGAAATATATCTCTTCTTAAGTTCCCCAAAAACACTGGTATTCTGTGAAATCCTTTCAAGGTTTTTAGAAATATTTCTGTCCTGAGGAATTTTCAATTCTGTATTTCTAAGCTGAGGAATTTTTAATTCTTAATTTCTAACTTGAAGAATTTTTAATTCTTTATTTCTATCCTGAGGAATTTATAATTCTTTATTTCTATCCTGAGGAATTTTTAATGATTTTATTCTTCCACTCTGAATATTGTTCCTCTTTTTGGTCTTTAGAATTAAATTTGCATCGTAAATTGTTTGACTGAAACTTGAGTTTTATTCCATTTCTTACCAATTATCTTGATATTAATATCTGGAACTGTATTTTAATTAGTTCACTGTAAATGGTATGTAAGATATATAATTCTCATCATCCTTTGTGTTCAGATATTCCTAGGCTATACCACCCACCACGAAGAGAGAGAGAGAGAGAGAGAGAGAGAGAGAGAGAGAGAGAGAGAGAGAGAGAGAGAGAGAGAGAATCACCACGACAGTTGTAGGGGAAAATAGAGAGAGAGAGAATTATCCCGACAGTCGTAGGGGTAAATTGGCAGACAAAAACAAAGAGAGAGAGAGAGAGAGAGAGAGAGAGAGAGAGAGAGCTATTAGTCAGAACTTATGGTCTTAAAATCTGAAACTAAACAGCGAAAGGAACAAAAGTTAATTTACTAACAAAGGAAGAACAATTCCTTCTGATTTATGTCTTCCGTAGTGAACTGCACCTTGTTTGCAACTTTCTTTGTTCTTTGCAACACCGCTCGCGTGATTGAGCGCTATCATTATCATGCGGTAATCAGTTCACCTCTCTCTCTCTCTCTCTCTCTCTCTCTCTCTCTCTCTCTCTTATTGACTGTTTACCTCTATAGCTGTTGGGTGATATTCTTGCTCTTTCTCTTTCTGTCTACCTGGTGGGTAATGTAGTCTGGGAAGGTATCTCTCTCTCTCTCTCTCTCTCTCTCTCTCTCTCTCTCTCTCTCTATATATATATATATATATATATATATATATATATATATATATATATATATATATATATATATATATATATATATATAAATAGTAAACATATTCAAACAAGTTCCTAGTAAACATTTTATCCCTCTCAAAAACTCTCTCTCTCTCTCTCTCTCTCTCTCTCTCTCTCTCTCTCTCTCTCCGGAGATGCCTCCCTAATTTTATCCACCCTCGCCCACCCACCCTCTTCCTCCTCCCCTCCTCCACCTCCTCCTCTTGCTCTGTCTTTCTCTTCCCTAATTATCTCTCTCTCTCTCTCTCTCTCTCTCTCTCTCTCTCTCTCTCTCTCTCTCTCTCCCATGAGGAATGTCGTTATATTTATACACCGCTTTCTTCTCCTTTCCTCAGGAAGTATAAGCTACGCTTTTGACACTCTTCTCGCCCCACCTTCTATGATGTATTTATGGTGTATTTCAAATACAATTACGTACATACATGTAAGCGTGTGTGTGTGTAGACACACTTGTAATTGTTGGCAATTCTTCTCACTTAAAGAGGATAGTATAATCTTTTTGTTTTAAATGTGTATGTGGCAAGAATAATTGTGAGATTATTGACAATAATGCTATTGATAAAAATGTCCTCACTTGAACTGATGTTTACTCCGAGGAAAAATCAGCTAAACTTTCCATAGAAATTTATTTTGTATAATAATAATAATAATAATAATAATAATAATAATAATAATAATAATTTTTAATAATAATAATAGTTATTATTATTATTATTATTATTATTATTATTATTATTATTATAATTTAAATTCAAGGCAGGAGCATAATAATAATAATAATAATAATAATAATAATTTCATAATTTTGTTATACAAGTAAAATTACAATGACAGTAATTAAATTAACAGGAATTTGTGAAAACTTTATCGATAATTTTATACCCAGCAATCACAGATTTCTCCAAAAAAAAATAATAATAACTCTTAAACAACCCCCTCCCCCACCCCTACTAGCCCTCTTTCCCCTCCCCTCTCCCTTCCCCCAGGTACCCGAGGTTCCTCTCCCCTCCTCCTCCCCTAACTGTGGGAGAGGGGAACACGTAACGTGTAACAAGTTCCGCCGTGGATTTTGCTTCCGTAACAAGAACCTCCATGACATCTGCTCCTGGGGAAAGGGTGTCTCCCCCCCTCTCCACCTCCCCCAGTGACCTCTCACTCTCTCCCTCCCCTGGGACCTGTCCCCTACCCCTCCATTCCCCAAAGCCTAGACATATTCCCATAGTCTTCTGTCCATACTCCCATACAGTCACCCCTCTTTCCTTCTTCTTGTTCTTCCTCTTCTTCCTCTTCTTCTCCTTCTTCTTCCTTCTTCTTCCTCATCTTCTCCTTCATCTGTCTCTTCCTCTTCTTTCTCTGCTTCTTCTTCTTCTTCTTCTTCTTATTATTATTATTATTTTTATTATTATTATTATTATTTCCTCCTCCTCCTCCCCCTCCTTCTCTTCTTCTTCTTCTCCTCCTCCTCCTCCTCCTTCTTCTTCTTCTTCTTCTTCTTCTTCTTCTTCTTCTTCTTCTTCCTTTCACGGGGAGTCTCATTTCACCTCATTTCGCAAGATGGCTCAAGTGGAAGTTTATAAAAAAAAAAAACATATATAACAAAAAATCTGACAGCTTACGGTGATCCGCGTTTCCTCCTGGTCTAAATTTGTGTGCGGATAAGATTTCTAAGGGAAAGGCATTAATTATTATTATTATTATTATTATTATTATTATTATTATTATTATCATTATTATTATTATTATTACAGGTTTTGTTAAACAAAATGGCAGTTTCAACAGCATTTATTTTTCATATAGTAAACGCTCAATTCGTCTTATTAATTGTTTTTCTTGCGCTGGAATGGTTAAAAGCAATTGACCAATATTCATATCCGGTCTTTTCCTAATTTTGCACACTAAACCATCGCATACGAACATTGGTCAATTGCTTGCAACCATTCCAGCGCAAGAAAAACAATTAATAAGACGAACTGAGCGTTTACTATGTAAAATAAATGCTGTTGAAACTGCCATTTTGTTTAACAAAACCTGTATCAAAGAAGGTCTTTTTCCTAATATTATTATTATTATTATTATTATTAAGGTGGGGAGAAATTTAGTGTCATTCACCGTGTTAATACATTATTATTATTATTATTATTATTATTATTATTATTATTATTATTTTGGGTATAGGCCCTCTTTCAAACACGTTTTGTTGAATATGATGGCAGACTTGGTTGCATTAATCTTGTAGATTATCCGTCCAACTCTTCTGATTATATAGTCTTTTTTCTTCTTCAGTAACAGAATTAAGTAAAGCGCCAAAGTTCATTGCAGGGATTTTTATTTATAAAAATATATCCTAATGTCGATGGTTAATGGAAATTCCGAGGGCGGGGTCCAAAAACGAGTGCAGGGGTCGTCAGTGCTTCTGAGATCTTGGTAGGTGTCGCGACATGTTTCGGAAGGCCATCTTCCTTCTTCAGGCGGGAGCTGGATGAAGTAGGACTTGTTTGTTGTTTCAGATGTAGCTGGCCTTGTGCCAGCACGGGCTCTTGCTCATAGAGCAGCCCGTAAAGAAGTAGGACTCTGGTCTCGCTTTTTTATATCAGCGGTGGGCGCTGGTCACGGTGTGCTTTTTGATTGGCCGAGAGAGCGCTGATTTTTTGATTGGCCAAGAGAGCTGACGTCACTGGGCATTGGTTGGCGGTTTCTCGGCCTTAATCTCAGAGCGTAGAGGTTGTTCTGTGATGCCCTATGGTTTGTAAGACGTGCCTGTGGAGGAATGCGTGTATAGTTTCATTAAGGTCACGTCCTCCGTCAGGGGGTTCGTCAGGAGGGTCTTGCTCTTTTGCTGCTGTTCTCAACGTCCTGCTGGGATGTTCCGATAGTTACGTTTTCAGGGGGCTCTGTGACAGGGCGTCGTGTCGCTGTCGGAAGTAGATAGGTTTCTTGCGTGGTGTTAATGCTAGGATTTTCTGCTCCTATATGCAGTGCCTCTAGTATCCGTAGTCTTCGGTGGTCAGGGGCTTGGTGAGCGTCTCTAGCATGGTTGAAAGTGGCCCCCTCTTGGGCGTGACAGGAAATCCGTTTCGAAAGACGCATGGTGGTCATTCCGATGTAGGTCGTAGGGCATCCTCGCGAAGGGCATTTGTACCGGTACTACTATGCCAGTAAGAAGACGAGCAGTCTTATTATGAAGAAGAACCCCGCCCCTCGACAGGAACCGCTGAAGAAGTCCACCATGCGTCTTTCGAAACGGATTTCCTGTCACGCCCAAGAGAGACCCATATTCAGCCATGATAGAGGGTCTCACAACCTTCGCGTCCGGCGTAGTGATATTTTCAATCGCTTTGAAATAATAGACCAAGCCCCTGACCACCGAAGACTACGGATACTAGAGACACTGCGTATAGGAGCAGAAAGACCTAGCATTAACACCACGCAAGAAACCTATCTGCTTCCGACAGTGACACGACGCCCTATCACAGCAGCCCCCCCACCCCCTTGAAAACGTAACTATCGGAACATCCCAGCAGGACGTTGAGAACAGCAGCAACGAGCAAGACCCTCCTGACGAACCCCCTGACGGAGGACGTGACCTTAATAAAACTATACATGTATTCCTCCACAGGGCACGTCTTACAAACCATAGGGCATCACAGAACAACCTCTACGCTCTGAGATTAAGGCCGGGAAACCGCCAACCAATGCCCAGTGACGTCAGCTCTCTTGGTCAATCAAAAATCAGCGCTCTCTCGGCCAATCAAAAAGCAGACCGTGACCAGCGGCCCCCGCTGATATAAAAAAGCGAGACCAGAGTCCTACTTCGCTACGGGCTGCTCTAGGAGCAAGAGCCTGTGCTGGCACAAGGCCAGCTAAATCTGAAACAACAAACAAGTCCTACTTCATCCAGCTCCCACCTGAAGAAGGAAGACGGCCTTCCGAAACATGTCGCGACACCTACCAAGATCCCAGAAGCACTGACGACCCCTACACTCGTTTTTGGGCCCCGCCCTCGGAATCTCCATTAACCATCGACATTTGGATATTTTTATATAAATAAAAATCCCTGCAATGAACTTTGGCACTTTACTTAATTCTGTTACTGAAGAAGAAAAAAGATTAATCAGAAGAGTTGGACGGATAATCTACGAGATTAATGCAACCAAGTCTGCCATCATATTGAACAAAACATTATTATTATTATTATTATTATTATTATTATTATTATTATTATTATTATTATTATTGTTGTTGTTGTTGTTGTTGTTGCTGTAAACGAAGAAAAATTACCAACTGTATCACAAAGGGTAAAATTTTAATAAATATTAAATATAAAATTTTAATAATTAAAACAACAAAAAGAAGGGCTTAAAGCGTACTTTATTATTATTATTATTTTTATTATTATTATTATTATTATTATTATTATTATGAATAAAGAAACAGTAACTCCTTATTATAAAATATATAACTTTAATAATCATAAAATAAAAAAATTAATTAAAACAACGAAAAGGCCAACGAGGGCTAAGTGTAAACTTTATTATTATTATTATTATTATTATTATTATTATTATTATTATTATTATTATTATTATTATTATTATTAATAAAAAACAGAAAGCCCAACGATGGGTAAGTTTAAACTTTATTATTATTATTATTATTATTATTATTATTATTATAAAATGATAATAATAATGATAATTATTATTATTATTATTATTATTATTATTATTATTATTATAAAAATAAAAATTATTATTATTATTATTATTATTATTATTATTATTATTATTATTATTATTATTATTATTATTATTATTATTATTATCATAACTGGATAAGGACACCAATTTGAAACTGAGCCCGGGTATCGATTTTCTCCTCCGTGAAAATAAGACGATTTCGCCTTGCTTGCCGGAACGGGTATCGGGTAACATGATATGACTCTTTTTACTTTGTTATTTGAGGAGACAATTTCTCCTTTCGCTTTGATTTTTATTATTTTTGTTTTTTATTTATTTTTTTTTTTGAGGGATTGTGGAATTGATGGGAGTGGAATTTTGTTCGAATTGGATTAGATGGTACTTCACCCAAGCACTCAAACAATATATTTATGCATGTATGTGTGTACGTACGTACGTACGTATGTATGTATGTACCTATGTATGTATGTATACATAGCCTCTTATATTCCTATTCCTTTCAGTAAGTTTCCCATACATACATACACACAAGTTGCATAAAATATATATGTATATATATATATATATATATATATATATATATATATATATATATATATATATATATATATATATATATATATATATTTGTTTATATACATATATACATATATGTGTGTGTGTCTGTCTGTGTGAGTGTGTGTGTATGTATGTATATATGTGACCTCGTATAATTTCCGCAATTTTCAAGACATTATTGTCGAATGAGTAAGAAGCCACAATAATGTAAATGAGAGACTGTATTTTTCCAAAATACAATAAAGGGTTAAAAAACGGGGGGGGGGGAGCTTCCCCCATTTTTTTTTAACCTTTTCTGTATTTTGGAAAAATACAGTCTCTCATTTACGTTGTTGTGGCTTTTTACTCATTATTTCCGGTCACAATATAGTGATGCACCATAGATATTATTCTCGAAATTTGAAAAGCAATAGGACCGTGATGGGGGAACAGAAGTCCAAAAGGAAGAGGGGACGCAAAAGCATCCTCAATGATCCTGATAACAGGGAGGAATAGCAAGAGAGAGAGAGAGAGAGATAGGAGGAGGAGGTGAGGGAGGAGAAAGAGTTAGAGAGAGGGAAGAGAGGAGTAGGAGGAAAGGAAGGTGAGAGAGAGAGAGAGAAAAGGAGGAGGAGGAGGAGGAGGAAAGGAAGGTGAGGGAGGAGAGAGAGAGAGAGAAAAGGAGGAGGAGGAGGAGGAAAGGAAGGGGAGGGAGGAGAGAGAGAGAGAGAGAGGAGGAGGAGGAGGAGGAGGAAAGGAAGGTGAGAGAGAGAGAGAGAGAGGAGGAGGAGGAGGCGGAAAGGAAGGTGAGGGAGGAGAGAGAGAGAGAGGAGGAAAGGAAGGTGAGAGAGAGAGAGAGAGAGGAGGAGGAAAGTAAGGTGAGGGAGGAGAGAAAGGAGAGAGAGAGAGAGAGAGAGAGAGAGAGAGAGAGAGAGAGAGAGAGAGAGAGAGAATTGATTCCTACTCTCACGATTGAATCCATTGAATGAACACTGAATTAATGAACAATTGGCTGTGAATTAAACGCAACCTTTTATGTGGAGTTAGGGCTGCGTTTCTTTCGGTCATCCGTCATGTTTTATGTGGCGTGCAGATGTG
>NC_089781.1:93847987-93870487 GCF_040412425.1 Macrobrachium rosenbergii
CCATTTAGGTGCGTAAGAATAGGAAAGCTAATAAGATAATCAAATGCCTATTTTATTTGGAGAGAATTGTGATGATATTTCCTGGAAGGAAATGGGAAAAATAATGATCAGTGTAGGTAACTAAGACTAGCAAAACTACTAAATGCATATTTTAAAAGTAGTAAAGTTAATAAAATGCATATTTTAAAAGTAATAGCGTTAATAAAATGCCTATTTTAAAAGTGGTAAGATTAATAAAATCCATATTTTAAAACTACGAAAGTTAATGAAATGGATATTTTGGTGGAAAGAATTATGATGATTTTTCTTGGCAGGAAAATGGGAAAATGATTATCTGTTTAGGTTAACTAAGATTAGTAAAGATAATAAAATGCATTTGATATCATCACTTTCTCGTGATCTCGAATGGAAAAATAAAGTCCACTACATACATACTATTGTGGACTTTATTTCCCCAATAAAATGCATATTTTGTGGAGAGAATGATGCAATTTCCTGTTGCATTTCATTAGCAAAGCTAATAAAATGCATATTTTGATTGGAAGAGTTATGTTGATATTTCCCAATAGGAAATGGGAAAAATAATGATCTAATTAGGTAACTAAGATTAGTAAAGCTAATAAAATGCATTATGGGGTAGAGAAAATTATAATGATATTTCGTGGCATGAAATTAGAAAAATAAACATCTATATAAGACTAATAAAGCTAATAAAGTGTTGATATTTCTTGGCAGTAAATGGGAAAATAATGATCTATTCGAGTGTCTAACATCATTGCCAAATCGTGAAATGCAAATCTGGCTCTGCTATAGATATGATTAGTGTTTGAATTATCTCGTAGGGGTAGTGCCGTCAGTGCACCTCATTCGGTGTACTGTAGGCGTTACTAAAGGCTCTTTGCAGCGTCCTTCTTAGGCCCCTAGCTGCAACCCGTTTCATTCCTTTTACTGTACCTCCATTCATATTATTCTTCCATCTTGCTATCCACCATCTCTCAACAAATGTTTCATTGTGCAACTGCGAGGCTTTCCTTCTGTTACACCTTTCACACCTACCTACTCTCAGTCTCCTTTCCAGCGCTGAATGACCTCATAAGTCCCGTTGTTTGGCCTTTGGCCTAAATTCTATAATTCATTCCTTATGATGAATTGGCATTAGAACTTATAATCAATCTGTTTCCTCTTATATGGATACAGGCGTCTTATACAGGTCTGGGCAAGTTTCCTGTCAAGTGGGGCACCAGTAAATGGTAATTTTAGCTTATCCTGGGGCATTAGCGGTCACTAGGATACAACTGATGCCCGGATACATTTTCCCGAGAAGTAACCGAGTACCGGGGCCTTTCCCTGAAAAAAGCAGGACGCCATATCTTAAAAAGTAATCATAGAATTTTTAAAAATAATCTTATTATGTTTCCCACACCAAAATTACTCTTAATCTACCATACTAAACCAACTTAACCTAACCTAACTTAACCTAACATGGCAAAATATCCGGGGCTTGTGCAATATTAGCATACATCTCAGGAATTTGCGACCCGGATATATGAATTGGACATTAATGTATCATTAGAATAAGGATAAGGATGAGTGATTGGTGTTTAGAATAAGAAGTAGGAATAAGTATAGGGAAGAAAGTTAGACTAGAGAAAAGTGTGACTGAAATGAAAGCAGATTTAGAAAGTCGAGCCTCTAATGCCCGGATGTATGAATGGGACACTAGTTTATCATTAGAAATAAGGGTGAAGTTAAGTCATTGCTGTTTAGAATAATAATTGAAGATAAATATAGGGAAGAAAGTAGAGAATGGGGGAAAGAGTGACTGAAATGAAAGCATATTTAGCGAGTCGAAACTCGATGAGAATAGGAATAAGGAATAAAAATATAAGGGCAGCAGCAGGGAATAAGGAAAGAATGACAAAAACGAAAGCATAATTAGGGAATCGAGAATCGATGAGAAGAGGAATAAGGATTAAATAAATGGAAGAAAGTAGAGAAAGGGGAAAAGAGGACAGAAATGAAAGCCCGTTTAGAAAGCCGAGCAGACCTACTATACTTGTCCGTGAGGAAGGTAAATAAGGTGAATAACTTCTTGAGGGAAAGCTGACAGAAAAAGAAGGTAAGTTACTTCACCAATTTTTAGCACCATGTGGAATTTGGGTACCACATGCCCAGGTCTGGCTGAGATACCCTCCCTCCCCCCCCCCACTTCCCCCTCCCGTTGCAAAAACGTGAAATCCGAGATACTTGAATCCAAGATGGATGGTGGGGGAAGGAAATATGCCAATGGGAGGGAGGTACAGATTCCATTTTAGGATGAGAGAGAGAGAGAGAGAGAGAGAGAGAGAGAGAGAGAGAGAGAGAGAGAGAGAGAGAGAGAGAGAGAGATTTGGGTCGTGATTTTGTGAGATGGGAGGCAGGTGGGTGAGAGGGGATGGATTGTGTGTATATATATATATATATATATATATGTGTGTGTGTGTGTGTGTGTGTGTGTGTGTGTGTTTACCTTATTTCCATAGTTATTCACTTAACTATCCTTTCACTACAGAGTATATGATTACTTTTTTGACCTTATGATTTTCACTGATCTATTCCTTTCTCACATATATATATATATATATATATATATATATATATATATATATATATATATATATATATATATATATATATATATATATATGTGTGTGTGTGTTCAATATATGGTTTACCAATTTATTCAAAAACACATAAAACGTCATTCAATTAAAGCGTCCCAGAAACTTAAATTTGCCACAACTCAAAAGAACGTTTTTTCTGAAGACGGATTTTGTTTTTTATTAAACCTTCCATTCTGTCATGTATCTGACTTTTCCTCTCTGCCTTTTCCTCTCTCCCTTTTCCTCCTTGTCTTCTTGCCCGTCCGTCCGTCCGTCCGTCCGTCCGTCCGTCCATCCATCTGTCAGTCTGTGACCTGAGTGTAAACAGAGCAGCAAAGCCTCTTTCGAAACCAATGATATTTCGAATTCCAAAAAAAAAAAAAAACATAGAAAACGGGAATAAAAAAAAGGAGAGAAAACGGATAAACACAAATGTAAACAGAAAACTTGACGCATTTTTCCCTCTTCTTCTTTTTTTCAAGTGATGAAACTCTAGAACGCCAGAGTTCGCGCCCCTTTGAACGTTTGGCTGCTGCTTCTGCTGCTGCGCCCTTGTTGTTTTAAAGGTCTCCCCCCTCCCTTCCCCTCCCTTCCCCTCCCCCCTCCCCATGTGACGCGAGTGTTACATTAGACCCCACCCCCCTCCTTCAGGCTACAGTAGTGGTGGCAACACGACGCCTAAAAGGACTGGGCCGATACTCCACGGGGACAAAATGAAGTGTCTGTTACGGTCTCTGTCTTCAGCTTCAGCTCTCTCTCTCTCTCTCTCTCTCTCTCTCTCTCTCTCTCTCTCTCATCTTTGTGCATCTGTGTACGTATTATTCTTCTGTTCGTCTTTCCCCACTGGTACGTTATTTTATTCCTCATTGTTCATGGTCTGGTCAGTCATAGGATGAATGTACCCAGTTTTCTTGGGCTCTCTCTCTCTCTCTCTCTCTCTCTCTCTCTCTAACACACACACACACACACTCACACACACATATATATATATATATATATATATATATATATATATATATATATATATATATATATATATATATATATATATATATATATGTATATATATATATATGTATATATATATATATATATATATATATATATATATATGTATGTATGTGTGCTTTGCATTTATTCGCAGGCACCTAATGGAAAATGCCACTTGGTATGACACACCAAATTCCCTTAGGGGTGACCTGGTCTTAGCCTTACCTTTTTAAACAGGTATCTTTGCCTGGTAGACCCCAGAAGAAGACTCTATCAAAATTCGGACCCCTGCGGACCCCATGTGGAAGTTGTGAACTCGAGAATCAACCATTTGCTTCCAGAATACGAAGTTCTCTATCTCCTTTTGTATTTCCTTAGTCGCTGAACGTATTGTGTTCAAGTTGGGTTTGTCATCTTTCAAGAGATCGAAAAAAACTCTTTCACAGAATCATGAAATACGTTTGATATAGTTCTGGGTCAAGTTTCTTTTCTGATACGTTCAGGTGCTGCGTCCAGAATCTTCGTTCTTGAAATTTAATAATCTCATCTTCCGGCAAATTTATTTCCCTTGCTGTGTAATTCCCTCCTTGACGTTTACTTTACCGAGAATATCCTCAAGTATTCAGAGACGTACTTTACCAAGACTATCCTCAAGTATTCAAAGGCATTTACTTTACCAAGACTATCCTCAAGTATTCAAAGGTATTTACTCGAGTATTCAAAGGTATTTACTGTACCGAGAATATTTTCGAGTATTCAAAGACATTTGCTTTACCAAGAATATCCTCAAGTATTCAAAGTCATTTACATTACCAAGACTGTCCTCAAGTATTCAAAGGCATTTACTTTACCAAGAATATCCTCAAGTGTTCAGAGGCGTTTACTTTACCAAGACTCAATTATTCAGAGGCATTTACTTTACCAAGACTATCCTCAAGTACTCAAAGGAATTCACTTTACCAAGAGTATGCTCAAGTATTCAAAGGCATTTACTTTACAAAGACTATCCTCAAGTATTCAAAGGCATTTACTTTAAGGGACTATCCTCAGGTACTCAAAGGCATTTACTTTGTCGCGAATATCTTCAAGTATCCACAGGCATTTACTTTACCAAGACTATCCTCAAGTATTCAGAGGCATTTACTTTACCAAGACTATCCTCAAGTATTCAGAGGCATTTACTTTACCAAGACTATCCTCAAGTATTCAAAGGCATTTACTTTACCAAGATTATCCTCAAGTATTCAGAAGCATCTGAAGGTTTGCAATGCCCAAGGCTGACAATAAAACCAAGAACGCCAACACTGAAGATTTCGTGTTTACATAATCTTCTCGAGTAAATGAACAAATTCGTTAGTTTAGATTTAACAGTGATACTCCAACTGGGTGCCGTGGCACCCAGGGGTGCCACAGACAGTGCCTAGGGGTGCCGCAAGATTGTCATGCACTTTGTCTTGGCTAGGTCATCTCAATGAACGTTTGTAAGAAAAAAAAAAAGCTTGCAGAAGTCTTCATATAATTATTATCAGTGTGCCTACTCTATGTTGATCTAATTCTTCTGATATGCTCTTTGTTTGTACAGTATATTTCTGCATGTACGGTGTGCTGATTTCGCTTTGAGTCTGGATAATAATTTTATTCATTAAATAAGAAGTTAATTCATGCGATATGGTGGGATGGTGAAGAAGAGGGTACCACGGTAATGACTGCATTAGTTAGGGTGCCATCACTAAAGAAAGACTGAGAACTGCTATAGAACTTTGGCGTTTTAAAAGGCTCCCACAATGAAATATTTGCTTGTATTCATGAAAAACATATTTTTAATGTAGAATATGAATATTTGTTGTTCTCAAGGCTATTTTCCAGTGGTCTTTGGAGGAATTTCCGAATTTGTCTGTCAGAGGGCTTTCACTTTACAAATATTTTAACATTGTGCATTAAAAAGATTAAATAGCTTTGTCTTGTCCAATTTTTAGTTTTCCGAAAAGAAGACTATTTTTCCGGCTTTGTTTGTCCGTCCGCACTTTTTTCTGTCCGCCCTCGGATCTTAAAACCACAGAGGCTAGAGGGCTGCAAATTGGTAGGTTGATCATCCACCCTCCAATTATCAAACATACCAAATTGCAGCCCTCTAGCCTCAGTAGTTTTTATTTTATTTAAGGTTAAATGTAGCCATGACCGTGCTTTTGGCAATGATATAAGCCAGGACACCACCGGGCCGTGGTTAAAGCTTCCTGGGCCGCGGCTCATAGAGCATTTTACTGAGACCACCGTAAGATAGAGCTATTTTTGGTGGCCTTGATTAGGGTGTAAGCAGTAACGGCTGTACAGAAAACTCGATTGCGCCGAAGGAACTTCGACGCATTTTTTACTTGTTTTTTTAGCTTCGATGACCTTAATAACTGCAAAGTCAGTTTGAAGCAAATTAGGCATTAAGTTGTTAATCAGTGTTCAGTCATTTCCATGTGTTTTGCTTAATTTTTTTTCAGCGTATTTTATTTATTTTAATATATTTCTTTATTAATTTTTTCGATATTATTTATATTTGGGCAGTTGATTCCACGGAAGCTTGCTTGATAAGGGAATTTTGTTAATTCACTTCATATGAAAATTAATATAACTATTGTATGTATTGGTGACAAAAAAAAATATTCACCAAGATATCGATTTTACCTAGTTTCTCTGTCCCTCTAAATTATTATTATTATTATTATTATTATTATTATTATTATTATTATTATTATTATTATTATTATTATTGGAGAAACATATCTACAGTTGTGTATATGTACATACATTTAAAGATAAAATTGTACATATACATAAATGTGGATTTGTTTTTCCATTTTAAGACTCATGCCACTATATGTATTTCTAATTATTATTATTATTATTATTATTATTATTATTATTATTATTATTATTATTATTATTATTATTATTATTGAAGAAATGCATTGGATGCAAGTGCCGTATGCACCTGGGTGCAAATCGTAAACAACTCACCTGGTGCAAAGTTACCTAACCCACCAAGATGCTCTGTATATCCCCCCCAACCCCTACTCCCCTCCTCTCCTCCTCCCCTCCCCGCCCCTCCACGTGCTCATTCAGACGCCCTCTCAAACCCCCCACCCCAAGAACGGATCAACGCCGGAGATAAAAGCATCAGCCGGCGGTATAATCTGAACGCCTTAACCACTAACCCCGAGGTGAGGAACGGGGTTACGAGGTTGGTGGAACAAGGGAGTGGGGGGATGGGGGTTGTGGGCTTTTTAGGGGGGGAGAGGGTGGAGGGGAATGCAAAACACCCCAACCTCAAAGCGAGCGAGAAAGCAGAAGAGGAGACGGGAACAAGGGGAAGGGTGGGGGGGTGGGGGGGGGGGGGAAAAGAGACGAGAAAAAGATAGAATCGAGAGGAGATGTAAAGTGATCTCTCTCCTGTGGTTTACGTTCTTCGGGACATACAAGCAAAAAAGCAGAAGAAGAAGAAGAAGAAGAAGAAGAAAAATTCGAATGGGTGATACGAGAGAGAGAGAGAGAGAGGGAGGAGAGAGAGAGATGGGTGTAAAGGGGTTATTCAAGAAGCGACCGAGAGGATTAGAGAGATGGATAAAGTGATAAAAGGAGAGGGAGAAGCAACACGAGAAGGTTGAAGGGGCAAGATTATGAGGACGGTGAGAACGCACCCGCGGAGGAGCGAGCGATGGCAACTGGGAGAGCGAACGAAAATGGGAGGAAAAGGTAGACTTCAGGTCTCCGGTTTCATTAGTTTTCGCCTTTACGTCTTTCTGTTCCGAGATTTCTTTGGGTAAATTCGCTGATTAAAAATAAGTGGGGAAAAGAAGGCTTCGGTTTTCATCGGTTACCGTTCTTACTTGAATTTTAAATATTTGGTGATATTTGTTATTGGAAATTTTTTGGATGTGAAAGTTTCAGTTTGGATTTTGTCCAATCGACGTTTCATGGCTGATAAATATTTTTAAAAAATAACTCGTGTTTTTCAAGTTTTTATTATTACCTAAATGCAAGATTTTGTTCAATTTATTAATTTTAAAGTACTGAAAACGTATTTGTGAATGTTAAAGTTTTTAATGAAATCTAATTGTTATTTGTTTTCGATTTTTTGGTAAATTTATTAGATTGAAAAATTAGGTGAGATATTTGGAAAGGTATGATAAGTATATGAATGTTGAATATTGAATCTTGTTCTCAGTTAATTTCCTGGTGGTAGCTCGATATTTTGCGCATATTTTTGTTTAGTCGTGAGAGAATCTTTTTTTTTTTTCTTACATAAATTCGAGTTATTTTCATATAGTTACGGGTAAAAATTATAATAAATGAATTTTTTATCCCTCAGATCTTAAAAACGACTGAGGCTAGAGGACTGCAAATTGGTGGGCTCATCATCCACCCTCCAATCATCAAACATACCAAATTGCAGCCCTCTATCCTCGGTAGTTTTGATTTTATTTAAGGTTAAAGTTACCCATGATCGTGCATCTGCCAACGACATAGTATAGGCCACCACCGAGCCTTGGTTGCAGTTGCGTGGGCCGCGGCTCATACAACATTATACCGAGACCACCGAAAGATAAATCTATTTTCGGTGGCCTTGATCATACGCTGTAGCGGCTGTACAGAAAACTCGATTGCACCGAAGAAACTTCGGCGCATTTTTTACCTGATTTCTTCTGATTTAACTTTTGGGTAAATTTATAATTGAAAAAATTGAATAAACATCTTCATTTGCATTATTTCTCAATCTGACTTTTTAAAAATTTTATCCTGTTTACTGTTTATGAAGAATTTGCATTTGTTTGGAATTTTTAAAGGGATTATTATTATTATTATTATTATTATTATTATTATTATTATTATTATTATTATTATTATTATTATTATTATTATTATTCAGAAGATGAACCCTATTCATATGGAACAAGCATGCACACAAAGTAAAAAATAAATTAACAGATTAATAAATAAATAGATAAACATGTAAATAAACTATAAAATAAAAGGGGAAAAGCTTCAGATACAACACAAGGGGTTGTGGCTAAGGTTATAAAGCCAAACAACAATTAAGACTTGGCAGCAAACCTTGGGGCATTGTTGTTAGGCTCGGGCATAATGAGGGAGTGGGTATACGAGTATTCATCATTAAACACAGTGAATTTGAATCCTAGATCATTATGATGTTAGGGCATATATACTTAATTTGATGGAAGTACTTTGTATAAATCACCAGGTTATTTAATTAAGAATTTCAATTATTATTTTAAAATAACAATTTAATTTGCGAGAAAAGTGAAACGTTAAATCAAAGGATTTCAAAGTTTTGTTAAACATTGAAGGAACTCAGGTAGGATTCATTAATTTGAGTAGACGGTTATCTTTAAATTTGCTATGGTCACATACTTGTAGGAACCTATTAAAGTATCCTATTCAGCAAGCCAGATTCTCTCTCTCTCTCTCTCTCTCTCTCTCTCTCTCTCTCTCTCTCTCTCTCTCTCTCTCTCTCCCAGACTATTTATCCTTAAATTTGTTCTCTTTCACAAACTTGGAGGAGCATATTAAGCTACCCTATTTAACAAGCAAAATATCTCTCTCTCTCTCTCTCTCTCTCTCTCTCTCTCTCTCTCTCTCTCTCTCTCTCTCTCTCCATGCATATATATATATATATATATATATATATATATATATATATATATATATATATATATATATATATATATGTATATATATATATATAATATATATATATATATGTATATGTATATATATGTATACACGAATGTGCATGGATGCTCTAACTGTGCACACAGTCATAAAGAGCTAACACCCTTCCCCTTTCCCCTCCCCTACAAGCACAAGACCTGATGAACCTGAAATCAAGAAGATGCAAAATCCTTCCAAGACAGAGAGAGAGAGAGAGAGAGAGAGAGAGAGAGAGAGAGAGAGAGAGAGAGAGAGAGAGAGAGAGAAGCAGAACAAAAGAATATGTCGGAGAGAAGAAGAAGAAGAAGAGGAAAAATCCCATAAACTAACCTGTGTAGTAGGATACCAGCGAGAGAGAGAGAGAGAGAGAGAGAGAGAGAGAGAGAGAGAGAGAGAGAGAGAGAGAGACAATGAGATCATAAACTCTGGCAACTTGAGAATGTTGTAACAATGATACGGTGGATTGCATAGGCAAACACGCTTAGACCCCCTTTTAGAAGAGAGAGAGAGAGAGAGAGAGAGAGAAATTGACCGAGGTTTTGCATTTTTATTTTCTCTCTCTATCTTTTCTATTCTCTCTGTTTTTACTTATTTATTTTGTTTTCCCTATTCTTTTGAATGGGAGTAATTAGGGAATCTATTCCTTACTGTTGGAAGAAACGGTGAGTTTATTGTCAGTGCCTGCGTTGGGGGTTCGTCAACTTGCAAATTCAAGAAAAGGTTGGGGATACCACCATTACTGCTTTTGTTTCTGCCACTACTATATCACTGCTGCTTTTGTTTATACCACCACTGTCACTACTACTTTTGTTTCTGCCACTAATTTTATTACTACTTTTGTGTCTACCACTACTATCACTTCTACTTGTGTTTCCACCACCGCTATCATTACTACTTTTGTTTCTACCACTAATATTACTACTACTTTTGTGTCTACCACTACTGTTACTTTTACTTTTGTTTCCACCACCACCATCATTACTACTTTTGTTTCTACCATCAATATTACTACTACTTTTGTGTCTACCACTACTGTCACTTCTACTTTTGTTTCCACCACCACTGTCACTAATAATTTCGTTTTGTTTCTACCATCACTATCACTACTACGTTTGTTTCCACCGATACTACCATTGCAACTTTTGTTTCTACCACTACTATCACTACTACGTTTGTTTCCACCACCACTATCACTACTGCTTTTGTTTCCACTACCATTATCACTGCTTTTGTTTCCACTAATTTTGCTTCCATCACCATTATCACTACTAATTTTGTTTCTACCACCATTATCACTACTAATTTTGTTTCTACCACCATTATCACTACTACTTTTGTTTCCACCACTGCAACATCACTCATTTTACACATGAACAAGTTGAATGTCAAAAGCCGAAACATAACATAATTTGGACAACAGGAACAATAACAGTCCAAAACGATGCTGCTACTACTACTGCTACTAATACTACTACTAGTAGTAGTACTACTACTACTATTGTTAATACTACTGCTTTACTCATTCATTCTCATCATCTTGAAACGTGAGAAACAAACAAAATTTACTTAAATGGATTCTATCACGTAGAGCCCATTCAGCACGAGAAATTCCACCCACTGTTATTTGCAGTCTGAATGACTGCACAAACAAATATATGTCTGGGCGTTGCTTATTTTGGGCAACTTAAAACTTGGCCCGGTTTCATTTTTTTTTTTATTATTAGTTAAATGCTGGGTTGGTTTCGTTTTCCTTCAATAAATTGCTAAGTAGGTTTAATTTTTCCGGAGTGAAATGCTAAGTGGAGTTTCATTTTTCATTGGTTGAATGCTAAGCAGGTTTAATTTTCCGTTGGTAGAATGCTAAGCAGGTTTAAATTTCCTTTAGTAAAATGCTAAGCAGGTTTAATTTTCCGTTGGTAATATGCTAAGCAGGTTTAAATTTCCTTTAGTAAAATGCTAAGCAGGTTTAATTTTCCTTTAGTAAAATGCTAAGCAGGTTTAATTTTCCGTTGGTACAATGTTAAACAGGTTTAATTTTCCTTCAATATATTGCTTAGTAGGTTTAATTTTCCTTCAATATATTGCTTAGTAGGTTTAATTTTCGGGAATGAAATGCTAAATGTGATTTCATTTTTCATTGGTTAAACACTAAGCAGGCGTAATTTTCAGTTAGCAAAATGCTAAGCAGGTTTTATTTTCCTTTAGTAAAATTCTAGGCAGGTTTAATTTTCAGTTAGCAAAATGCTAAGCAGGTTTTATTTTCCTTTAGTAAAATTCTAGGCAGGTTTAATTTTCAGTTAGCAAAATGCTAAGCAGGTTTAATTTTCCTTTAGTAAAATGCTAAGCAGGTTTAATTTTCAGTTAGCAAAATGCTAAGCAGGTTTAATTTTCCTTTAGTAAAATGCTAAGCAGGTTTAATTTTCAGTTGGCAAAATGCTAAGCAGGTTTAATTTTCAGTTGGCAAAATGCTAAGCAGGTTTAATTTTCCTTTGATAAAATGCTAACCAGGTTTAATTTTCCTTTTAGTAACATGCTAAGCGGACTTAATTTTCAGTTAGCAAAATGCTAAGCAGGTTTAATTTTCCTTTAGTAGAATGCTAAGCAGGTTTAATTTTCCTTTTAGTAAAATGCTAAGCAGGTTTAATTTTCAGTTAGCAAAATGCTAAGCAGGTTTGATTTTCAGTTAGCAAAATGTTAAGCAGGTTTAATTTTCCTTTAGTAAAATGCCAAGCAGGTTTAATTTTCCTTTAGTAAAATGCTAAGCAGGTTTAATTTTCCGTTGGTAAAATGCTAATGAGGTTCCGTTTTCCTTCAATAAATTGCTAAGTAGGTTTAATTTTTCCGGAGTGAAATGCTAAGTGTGGTTTCATTTTGCATTGGTTAAATACTAAGGTTTAATTTTCAGTCGGTAAATGTTTATAAGTACTTTTGTGGGTTATTTGTAAAGCCAGTAAGGCACTAAACAGTATGTTTTTTTTCTCTCTCTCTCTCTCTCTCTCTCTCTCTCTCTTTGGAAAAATTTAATTTTGTCTCTCGGTGCGAGAGCGCACTGCTCATTTTCATGTCAAACGCTTAGCAAACCACTTTTTCACTTTGGTAAAATTAAATTTTCTCATTGGGTCAATGGCTAATATTGCCCTTTCTTTCAAAAACTTCAAGATTTTAATTTTCTGTAAAAGAAAACTATTGTGCCGGCTTTGTCTGTCCGTCCGCACTTTATTCTGTCCGCACTTTTTCTGTCCACCCTCATATCTTAAAAACTACTGAGGCTAGAGGGCTGCAAAGTGGTATGTTGATCATCCACCCCCCAATCATCAAACTTACCAAATTGCAGCCCTCTAGCCTCAGTAGTTTTTATTATATTCAAGGTTAAAATTAGTCATAATCATGCTTCTGGCAACGACATAAGATAGGCCACCACCGGGCCGTGGTTAAAGTTTCATGGGTCACGGCTCATACGGCATTATACCGAGACCACCGAGAGATAGATCTATTCTCGGTGGCCTTGATTATACGCTGTAGCGGCCGTACAGAATACTCGATTGCGCTGAAGAAACTTCGGAGCATTTTTTACTTGCCTTTCGTAACATTAAAATCTCGTAGGTGCAATGAAATATTACTTCATCGTCCATGAAATTAAGCTAATAAAAGTTTCGTATTTAATTTTCTCTTTGGTGAAATGAAGGAAAAGAACCCGATTTTTCTACATTTCCATTTCTAAAGTTCTGTTCATAGTTCATCTGATCACCTCCAAGGAAATTCTAACCGGGGTGGACGATGCAATTGGAAACGGAGCGAATATTCCCACGTTTGCGAAGACTCGGGGGCGGGGGCCGTGTATGTGTGGTGTCCGAAACCCTCTGATTATTTTATTTTCATCATCAGTTCTTTTACATAAATGAGTTAGTTATATTTATTTTATTTACCAGTGTGATTACAACTTTAGCCACTATGCTCCTTTGCAAAACATTGGATGTCTGTCCGTTTGTAGAATACGAAAGTTTTTATGCTTAGTTGTGGAATATATATATATATATATATATATATATATATATATATATATATATATATATATATATATATATATATATATATATGTATGTGTGTGTGTGTGTGTGTACATACATACATATATATAATGTATATATATGTATGTTTACTGTATATGCATATATATATATATATATATATATATATATATATATATATATATTATATATATATATATACTGTATATATATGTATATATAGATATTCCTTTTATATTTCTTATAATCACTACAAGGCCATAAAACAATTCCTACAATTTTTAACCACTTGAGTTAGAAAAGTAAAGAAGATTCTCGATATGGAGTTTTCATGCCCACCTTTGATGAAAAACACACAGCGACCCTGACAACCTTTTTTAAGAAAAACCTCTTACAAGATTTTATCCCGATAAAAGACACAAACAAAAATATCCTCAGTAGCAACAAGAACAACAAAGCCGGGCAAAAAATGAACGCTCTCTAGAGTGAAATTCTAGGCTGTTGATGATAAAAATCTTCTCGTTGATAAATGATTCGGGTCACCTCTTTATCGGGAAGTGTCGCTCAGAGTCGGAGGATTTCTGAGGACAGAAAACAGATGTTCCCTCTTGTCTTTGGTCTGAAAACTTTCACCGAGGCTGCTGCGCCTGCGCTCCTGTCTCTCTCTGGCAGAAGGGGAGTACCGCAGGGCACAGTACTTGGCCCTTTTGGCCTTCTGAAACTCTTCTATCTATAAGTGGTAAAATTATTAGTTAAGGAATAAAGAGGTGTCTGTCTCCAGAAATCTTGTGTTGAATAGAATGGACTTTTTTATCCACAACTTTATGCTGAACTCTCTCTCTCTCTCTCTCTCTCTCTCTCTTCTCTCTCTCTATATCTATATATATATATATATATATATATATATATATATATATATATATATATATATATATATATATATATATTATATATATATATATATATATATATATATATATATATATATATATATATATATATATATATATATATATATATATATATATATATGAATATAAGAAGGCCCATAAAACACTATTTAAACAGACAATAGATTTCAACAACAAAATAAAGCTTCCGTACGATGAAAAACATCAAAAGGCTTAGCAACTCAGGCCTAACAAATTTTCCATTATCCCAAATCCATCGGGAGTCGCTCGTTAACGTATACTTAAATAATGCCGGAGTTTACAAGACTAGTAATTGTCAGGACATCTCGTAGGCGAGACAGGTAGATCGCTCGCAAAGAATAACAGAGCACAAAAAAGATCAGTACGTTACGCTTGGAGAGTTCAGGAATTTTCCTACATATCAAAAATACAGGGCATGCCATTAACTGGAGTGGGGCGGGGTTGGTTTTCAAAAGTAGCTGTCCGTACAAAAGAAGGATGCTGGAATCTGCTATCATCAATCAAACCAACAATATGAACCTGTCAGGAGGACATTGGAAATCGGATGACATCGACACCTTAATCCTCAAACCCCTCATGAAGAAGATGACCCAGGAAACGCGACCGCCAGATCCATCGCCAAACAGGAGCTAATGAGGCCAAAAACCATAGGGAATTTGGCCATAAGAAACGCCACCTCCATAGCATAGGCCTAGGGCCACACCTTTATGTTTTTGTATATATACCATTGTAACTTTCCACCTGTCCATATTCTACCAGTGAACAGGGGCACAGAAGCTAGTGCCCGAAATATATATTTCAGCGTTTAAATAGTGTTTTATGGGCCTTCTTATATTCATATTACACTGTAGTATTACAGGAAAAGACATTCATTATATATATATATATATATATATATATATATATATATATATATATATATATATATATATATATATATATATATATATATATATATATATATATACAGGGTATATATATACTTTTTATATATATATATATATATATATATATATATATATATATATATATATATATATATATATATATATATATATATATATAAATTATATATATAATCATTCTGAACAGTACGGCCATGAGCAGATTTTGGGGTCTACGGCAAAAGGTATATCTTCAGTATTTTCGTAAACAGAAAAAGCGAGAGACGTAATATCGATTTAAAAATTCGATTCTTTTGAAAGAAAAAATGTATCAGAGATGAGGTCAGTTAATTTTCTCCCTCCCTCCCTCCCTCCCTCCCTCCACCCCACCGTTCTCCCCTCCCCTCCCCTACCCCTCCCCCCCCTACCCCCTGGAACGTATCCGAAATTTCCAAAACAAGGAGAAAATTACATCACACCTTAATGTGGAGCTTTTGAAATTCCACTTCCTCCTCCTTCCACACCTCTTCCTCCTCCCCCTCCCATCCTCCCCTCCCCTCCTCCTTCCCCCTCCTCCTTCCCCCTCCCCTCCCCTACCACCAAAAACCCCCTCCGGCTCATACGCATTTTACAAGGCCAAGAAGAAAATTATACCAAATCTTAATGCGGAGCTTTTGAAATTCCACCTCTCCCCCTCTCCTCCCTCCTCCCCCCTACCCCTTCTCCCTACCCCTACCCCTACCCCACGACCTAGGTCACGATCGCCCTCAGACAGCTCCTCCACGAATCGGTTTTTGGGAATCCGAGGCCACCACTTGTTTACAGTTGACAAATGTCCCTTGCGCCGTGCCCTTCGTGGAAGGAAGCGCACACAAATACCCTCCTGCAGCGCCCCGGCCCGTACTGTCGTTATCTTGGCCGAGGGAGGCGTCTCGTGTTCCCCCATTTACCTGTGGAAATGGAAATAATGCCGTGTCCGGTTACGGCCAGATAAGCGTTAATCGGGCCGTAAATCATGCTAACAAAAAGCAATAAGATGGAAATCTTGGCGTAAGTCGAGACACCCGGACCAATGTAAGTTGACCTCAGAGGAGCGAGTAAGTCTCTCTCTCTCTCTCTCTCAAATTGCCTCGTGTTCTTCTCCTTCTTTCTTCTTCCTTCTTCTTCTTCTTCTTCTTCTTCTTCTTCTTCTTCTTCTTCTTCTTCTTTTTCGCTGTCTCTCTGCCCCGTGTCTCTCTCTTTTCCAAATGAGCCTGTCTCTTCTTTTCTCTCTGCAAAATGCCTCTTCTCTCTCTCTCTCTCTCTCTCTCTCTCTCTCTCTCTCTCTCTCTCTCTCCTCCTCTCTCTTGCTCCTCCTCCTCCTTCTTCTTCTTTATCATCTTCTTGACTCCCTCGTGCCTTATTCCATGAAATCGTAAATTACCGCTCTCTCTTCTCTCTCTCTCTCTCTCTCTCTCTCTCTCTCTCTCTCTCTCTCTCTCTCTCTCTCTTCCTCTACCTTCCAAATACCTCGTCTTCTCCTCCTCCTTCATCTTCTTCTTCTTCTTCTTCTGCACTCTCTCGTGTCTTATTCCATGACACGTAAATCACCACCAAATGTAGATGGTTCCAACGGAGCTTCAAGACTGTGGGATTTTGGGGAACGTAAAGAGTCCTTTTTGGGGGAATCTTAACAGAACCACTCGAAAAAAGGATTCAAAATGGCAATAGTAGAAAATTAGCAACCGAATGTGGCAATAGGTTTTTTTTTCGGTGGGGAGAGGGAGGGGGAGGGGAGAAGGGGAGGGGTTAGGGGGGGCAGGGGAGAAGTCTGGCACCAAGCGATGGGTGTCACATTTCGGCTCAAAGACGTAACGAGCAACAATGAACCCTCGGTTAGACTCCTGCCCCCTCCCTCCCCCACCCCACCCAACAACTTTCCTCCCCACCTTCTGCTTATGTAACGCTCTCTCTCTCTCTCTCTCTCTCTCTCTCTCTCTCTCTCTCTCTCTCTCTCTCTCTCTCTCTCTCTCAAACTCCTGCTGATACTGCTGCACCCTGCCACCTACTTGAGCCCGCTATCCTATTTCTAGCTGAAGTTTGCGCCAGACCTCTCTCTCTCTCTCTCTCTCTCTCTCTCTCTCTCTCTCTCTCTCTCTCTCTCTCTCTCTCTCTCTCTCACAGTGTAAGCCTTTTACAGCCATCTCCTCATCTCCCCAAAAGGGTGAACATCTTCCAGCGTGATCCGTATAGCTATCAATTAAGTCCTGCTAATTATAGCAATAATAATTTTAATTATAGTTTCAATATTACGATAAAAGTAATAATAACCTAATTATAACCTGGGTAAAAACAGTTATATAGCTAATAATAATGTAATCGGAACTACAACACTAATAATTTTATGTTAATAATAAACATAAAAAACAACCATTTTGACACCCACTAATAGGTCTAATTACCAGTTTGAAGTTAGGCCTAAAATTTAAAAAGAATACGCATCAGCAACAAAAACAACAGCAATAAAAATTGATGCATGAAAAACAACCCCAAAAAACAACAAAAGAAACAACGAAACAACAACTAAATAAAAGTTGTTGCACTCATAGGCCTAATTACCAGTTTGAAGTTATGCCTAAAATTTAAAAAGAATACGCATCAGCTACAAAAAAACAACAATAAAAATTGATGCAAGTAAAACAACCCCCCAAAAACAACAAAATAAACAACGAAACAACAACTGAGTAATGGCTGTTGTACTCATAACCATAATGACCAGTTTAAAGGTAGGCCTAAAAATTTAAACAAGAATACGCATCAGCAACAAAAACAACAACAATAAAAATTGATGCAAGAAAAACAACCCCCCAAAAAAAACAAACGAAACAACAACTAAATAATGGCTGTTGTACCATTATTAGTAAGCAAATTGCAAAGCCATCACTTCTCAAAAGTAGCGAATTAGCAGGAAGCTAAATAACGAGTCTTATTTAGTTGTAATAGCAGCAGATTAACCGTTCTAGTTTTTCACTAGGAGTAGCAGGACTAGCAGTGGTACTAGTAGCAATAGTAGTAGTTATAAGCAAATGAACCATTGTAATCACTTACCAGGGATTGCAGTACTAGTAGCAGCATTAGTAGCAATAATAGCAGTCATAAGCAAATTAACCATTTTAGATTTTCCTAGCTTCGTCAGTAGCAGTATTGGTAGTAATAATATAAGTCAGAAGCAACTAACCGTTCTAGCATGTCGCCAGTAATAGCAGCACTTTTAGCATTTATACTAATAAAATAGTAGCAATGGTATTAGTATAAGTAGTAATAGTTGTCATGAGCACATTAATCGCAGCACTAGTAGCAGCATTAGTAGAAATAGTAGCAGTGAGAAGCAAATTAATCATGCTAGTATTTCTCTATGGATAGCAGCAGTAGTAGCAGTATTAGTAGCAATAGTAGCATCCTTAAGCAAGCTAACAATTTGAAATTTTGTTTACAAGAATATCAGCACTAGTAGCAGTATTAGTAGTAATAGTACCATTCTAGTTCTGTCACAGGTATAGCAGCACTAATACCAGTACTTCTAGTAGCAGCAGTAATAGCAGCAGCAGTGAAATCAAAAGCAGCAAGCAAAACCAACGACTTATTATTGCATGCCCTTCTTCCCCTCAAGTGGTCTCGGTCGCACCTCACTCCTTCACCTGGATTCCTTCGGCAGTCCTTCTGGTGCTCCGTGGGGGTGGGGGGAAGGTTGGGGGGTCCTTTCTCTTCCTCTCCCCCTCTCCCTCTCTCCCTCATTGAGGGAGATTGTATCCTGCCCATCATTTATTCCCTGCTATATGATACGGGCACTGGCAGATTTACTCTGGCGTGTAACAAGTGGCGTTTGTATTTGCCTCATTCAGAGGAAATGAGGGCAAAGGTATTCTCTCTCTCTCTCTCTCTCTCTCTCTCTCTCTCTCTCTCTCTCTCTGTGTGTGTGTGTATTTATCAGCATCGGTGTGAAGTTACATACATATATATATATATATATATATATATATATATATATATATATATATATATATATATATATATATATATATATATATATAATATATACATATGTATATATTATATATACATATATATATGTGTGTATATTTATGTATATTACATATGTAAATAAACATTACATATACATATATATATATATATATATATATATATATATATATATATATATATATATATATATATATATATATATATTTATATTTATACATATCTGTGAGTATGCTCGTGTATGCATGCATGTATAATATGTACATTCCTATGCTACACACACACACACCTAATACACTAAACTAATTAAAACTGTCATCAAATGACTAATTCTACAATTCAAACCAGCTTGAGTCAATCCCCATATTTAGTTCATTGCTCAGATCTTCACAGAAAATAAAAAAGAACGCTTTGTTGTTGAATTCTGACGCACCAGAAGTTTTTCCTCGTGTTACAAGACACCCAAAGTGATTCGTCTTCTTTGTATCGTGATTATTGCCAATCCATTCTTTTGACGAAGACGTTTTTCAAAGACACATTTTATTTCTTTATTTTATCTTTTCTTCTTTTTTTTTTTTTACTTTTGGGAACAGATCAGTTTTGATGAGTGCATTAATGCCTGTGTTTGTCGTGTTGTATAATGCTGCAAGATTATAATTACGTTTTTCCTTTACTCTTTTTAAATAATGTTTGAATTTTTTTGTTGCTAATATAATTCGGATTCGTTTATGAAAATTAATATGCAGATGTTAATGTTAACCATTAATCTTCATATTTTATCATGATAATATCAGTGCATTATGTTACAAGATTATAATGATATTGCGTTGCGTTGCAAGAATATAATGACATTGAATTGTGTTGCTGCACTCGAAATATTCATAAGTCGTTACAATGACCGCAGTTGAAAACATGAGTGAAAAATGATTAATGACATTTATTTATAAAATGAAAAAAATCCTTTTTAGCTTAATTCTTTAGAGGATGGGACATTTTATATGCGCAGTTTTACTTTTCTCAATAATAATAGTAATAATAATAATGCTAAGAAATTCACAACCTCAAATTCACAATCTCGTGAAAAACAATCTGTGTAATAAAAATCAACAATTATATATTATTTTACATAGTAATATATTTTTATTATATAATTGTGGATAATAATAATAATAATAATAATAATAATAATAATAATAATAATAATAATATAATAATAATAATAAACTGCAATTCCACTGTAATAATATGGTCATTTCGTTCTTAATCTAGTTTTATTTTCGTGATAATAATAATAATAATAATAATAATAATAATAATAATAATAATAATAATAATAATAATAATAATAATTCCTATTTGATATTTGTAAGTCTGGTATAGATTCATAATTATAACCGAGAAACACCAACATTCCTAGCGTATCCTTGTCAGGTCTGTTAATACAGAACCCCTTGTCTGTCTGTGTTTATGTGCGTGTGTTTGTGTGCGTATGTTTGTGTGCGCGCGCGTGCGTGTGCATGTGAGCGCATGCGCTAAGGTTAAGCACGGATGACTCACGTAATATCAAGCAGGCCAAAAGGAATTCCTGAAGAACAACATCATGTTTTGTACACAGTAGCGTCTGTTTCTCGTCTTCTTCTTGAATATTTACTCTTTTTTTTTATTATCTTACCTCCTCCTTCGTTTCTTCTCTCGTCTTCTGTCCCCTCTTCCTATGCTTCGTCTTCTTCTTCCACCCAGCTTTCCGAATCCATGGCACTGATTTACATACTTAAGCAAGCTCAAACTGTCCTAGGAGAATTTGAATCTTCTTGAATTTTTATCCTTTCTTATTTTTTCACCTCCTTCTCCGTTTCTTTTCTCGTCTTCTTCTTCTTCTTCTTCTTCTTCTTCTTCTTCTTCTTCTTCTTCTTCTTCTTCTTCTTCTTCCACCAATCGTGAATATCCATAGCACTGGTTTATATATACTTGAGCAATCACAAGCAAAGGAGAAATAGAACCTTCGTCTTGAATTTTTATTCTTTTTTCTTACTTCCTTCTCCGTTTCTTTTTCGTCTTCTATCCACTCCTCTTCTTCTTCTTCTTCTTCTTCTTCTTCTTCTTCTTCTTCTTCTTCTTCTTCCAAACATCGTGGAGAATCCATAGCACTAGTTAATCCACTTAAACAAGCACAAATAAAGGAGAAATAGAACGAACTCATGAGCCGTTCCAAAGGCAATCCCGACTACCACTACCACTACTAATACAAATACTGATGTCGCATAGTTTGTTGATCTCTTCATCATCATCAGCGTCATCTGATTATCATTGTTGCCATTAGCAATATTAGTAGTAGTGGAAATAATAATGTTAGATAAGAACGTGGCTTCGCTACTACTGTATAATAGTACTGTTAGTTGTTCTGCTTCTTGGAAAAGTAGCAGTGACATCAGACACTTCTGCTGACCATGAATTACTGTTTACTGCTTTTTCTGCTCCTTACCCCAGGAACAATTCCGTCCTAAACTTCCCCAAATGTAACCATTACTACTAAAACTATTAGTAGTGCTATTACTGCTACTACTACCACTACTGCTTAACTATTAGTAGTATTGCTACTAATAGTGCTACTATTACCCTTGTTGGATTTAAGAGAAGCTTAGATGCGTTGTTATCACAACATATATTTCCCTTCGAATCTTTGGCATCCCAGAATCCTATTTCCGGATCTAAGCAAACCATCCTGTGGGTTCATTGGGGTTACCACTGGGGTTGGGGGTTCACTTGGAGAGGTTCATAAAGTCTTGGCTGCTTCATTTATTATTATTATTATTAGAAGGTGATAGCTGCATCAGTTGCATTCAATTTATATACTACAAGCTTAAAAGAGGGTCTACTACCTATATATTATTATTATTATTATTATTATTATTATTATTATTATTATTATTATTATTATTATATTATCATTATCATTATTATTATTATTATTATTATTATTATTATTATTATTATTATTATTATTATTATTATTTCTAATGTACCCATACCAGCAAAAAATTATGGTAGCAGTACTATAAAAGAGGGTCGAGATGGGAAGTCCTAACCCAAGGGACATTACGTACCGTCCCTCTGAAGCTCAAAAGAAGGGTACTCCCACTCTGTGTAAGGTAGTGGATATAGAGGCTGGATGATGATGATGATGATTATTATTATTATTATTATTATTATACAACGTGTTCGGCACAATCGAGTTTTCTGTACAGCGTATTATCAAGGCCACCGAAAATAGATCCGTCTTTCGGTG
>NC_089781.1:93872987-93895487 GCF_040412425.1 Macrobrachium rosenbergii
GCTTTTTTACTTTAATCTTTTTCGGCCATTCTCACTAAATTTACTTCTCCCGTAATTGTCATTTCTCTTACTTTATTTCAGATTAATTCTGTTTCCTCTCTTCCATTTATTCCTTCGGTTTTCTTCCATCTTTATTCTGAGTCTCTCATTCTTACCCTTTTGCGTTTTTACGTTAATCTTCTTCAGCCATTCTTTCTTAATTTACTTCTCTCGTAATTGTCATTTTTGCCGTATTTACAATTCTCATATGTTTACCCAAATACGCACTCTTCTTTGCGTAACCTTCTTTTGTTTTTAAATATTACGTTCTTACTTGTCTTATTTTCTTTGTATGTTTTCATTTTCTTACTTGTTTTATTTTGCCTTATTTTCTTTGTATATTTTCATTTTCTTACTTGATTCATTTTGTCTTATTTTCTTTGTATGCTTTCATTTTCTTATTTGTTTTATTTTGTCTTATTTTCTTTGTATATTTTCATTTTCTTACTTGATTTATTTTGTCTTATTTTCTTTGTATGTTTTCATTTTCTTACTTGCTTTATCTTGTCTTATTTTCTTTGTATATTTCCATTTTCTTACTTGATTTATTTTGTCTTATTTTCTTTGTATGTTTTCATTTTCTTACTTCATTTATTTTGTCTTATTGTCTTTGTATATTTTCACTTTCTTACTTCATTTATTTTGTCTTATTTTCTGTGTATATTTTCGATCAATGTTCACAGGACCAGTATTGTATTCAGCTTATTTTCAACAGTTTATTCTATCCATCTGTGTGTGTGTGCGCGCGTGCGCGTGCATTTCAGAGAAAACGACAATTTTATTTGTTTACTTAGAATTTTCCCCTATTCAACTGAAGCCTTAGTGTTTAGACAAGTAGTATCTATTACAAAGATCATAATTACTTTACCACAACCTAATTTGTTTATTTCCATCGTCATTTGATTACTCTTCTCTTCTCTTGACTTTCTTTTCTGTATTTTTAAATTCCGTATTAATTCTATTTCAATTTTGCTTGTTTTATGATAGTGCTTTCGCTTTCTTAGTGACAAGGAAAGGATATATATATTTTTTTTGTCAGCTGATTGCGTAAAGAATATATATTGCACAATGAATTTTTTTTAGGTCATGACATCAAACAGATACATTTTAGGAAGAAAAATATTTTTTTAAGATGGTTTCTTTAAGCAAACATATTTAACATTTCTGTTTTCTGTAAAAGACTGTTGCGCCGGCTTTGTCTGTCCGTCCGCACTTTATTCTGCCCGCACTTTTTTTTGTCCGCCCTCAGATCTTCAAAACTTCTGAGGCTAGAGGGCTGCAAATAGGTATGTTGATCATCCACCCTCCAATCATCAAACACCAAATTGCAGCCCTCTAGCCTCAGTAGTTTTTATTTGAGCTAAGGTAAAATTAGCCATAATCGTGCTTCTGGCAACGGTAAAGGATAGGCCACCACCGGGCCGTGGTTAAAGTTTCATGGACCACGGCTCGTACAGCATGATACCGAAACCACGACAGATAGATCTATTTCGTTGGCCTTGATTATACGCCGTAGCGGCTGTACAGAAAACTCGATTGCATTTTTTACTTGTTATTTTGTTTAGTTTGTTGCGTGAAGCAAATATATTTTGCAGTGAATGTCTTTTTTTCAGTTCGCGGCTTGAATAAAATATATTTTACAATAAAAACATCATTCTTTAAGATCCTTGCGGGGAACAAATATATTTTACAGTGGAAATTTTATATTTTCAGTTGGCTGCGTGAAGCAAAATATACATAACAACGAATATATATATATATATATATATATATATATATATATATATATATATATATATATATATATATATATATATATATATATATATATATATATATATATATATATATATATATATATATATATATATATATATATATATATATATATATATATTAAATGAAAATTTTATTTTTGTTGGTGACAGCATGAATGAAAATATATACTGTGTGTATATATATATATATATATATATATATATATATTATATATATATATATATATATATATATATATATATATGAAAAATTTGTTTTTCAGTTACCTGCTGAAGTAAATGTATTCCACAATAAAAATAATGTTTTTATTCTTGGGAACATTTGTAAGATCCAAGACTGTATGAAGTACCTACTCACTTTAAAAAGTAAGAAGACTTAATGTGGGCAAGAGTGAGAACCATTTAAGCACCAAATAGAAAGAATTATCCATCCCTAGGCCCATAAAAGCATCATGTCTCCTAGCAAGTGAGACTCATGTCTCCAAAACAAGCCACATTTATCAAGAAATCCTAGAAACGCATGTATCAAAACGAGAGATTTATCTTCCTCCTAGTGAGAAATATTTGACGAGGAACCCACGTATCATGTATCCGGGACTTGAGAAGCATCCACGTACGGGAATGTGAGATCTATCTTCCTCCTACAATTCATAAATATTTAATGAGGAAAGGAATGTATCGCGTATCATGAAGTGTGTGAGAAGCACCGGTTTATCAGAATGGGAACGGAACATCTTACATTGATAAGTATCGGGAGTGGAACGCAAGTATCGCGTATCACTTAACATCGCCTTCTGAGAAGTACCTATGTATCGTAATGCGAGATGGATCTATCTGCCTCTTGCGTTGACTGACGTCTAATGGAGTGGATAAAGGCAGTAATATTAAGAGAGGGAATATCTATCGATATTGTTAGGTAATATCTGTTAGATATTATCTTGGGAGCTGAAATTCCTTTGGTGTTTATAAAATCTACGTGGTAGTTACATTTACAGCAGCTGTGGAGAATTTGCATGTCTGGAAATCAGTGTTTTTAGATTGAAAATAGTGAAAATATATTAGCTATAATCCCAAGGATTTGTTTATCATGCCATCACTACTTATACTTTCATCATCATCATTATCATTATCATCAAAATCATCATTGTAACAAATAATCATATTAGTAAAGATAAAGACATTAGTTCAATGCAGAATTCAAATGATGCTAATAGTGATAAGTTTAAAAGTAAAAAATAAAAGATCTGAAGAATTCTAAAAACATATTCATGAGGCAGGATGAGTAGAAGAGAGAGAGAGAGAGAGAGAGAGAGAGAGAGAGAGATAACATTTCAGCTGTACAAAAGACAGCCTTGACCAGGTCCCAGAGTTTCTTGTTATTTCGTTTTCAAAGAAGCGGGATAATCAGGTTAAGGTTATGAAAATCAAGTTATAAAACAGATAGTATTTTGTCACTAATTTTATATTTTGTAAATATAAAAAGCCACTGTCTATCGTTGATTCTAAAAGGCCATGGTATATATATATATATATATATATATATATATATATATATATATATATATATATATATATATATATATATATATATATATATATATATATATATATATATATATGCCTGTGTGCGTGTAGTTCAATAGTACCATACCATGAATAGCTGTAGTTCTATAGTTATAATGTCCTCCTACCCAGTCACCTTATAATAAATCCCCCATCCACAGGTAACTGGTTAAATTAGAATCAGTCTGTTGAACATAAAATATTAAAATTATTATTTTCTACAACGAGAACCGACACAACTTGCCCCTTAAATTAAAAGAAAACTTTTTCCTCGTTTTTTTTTTTATGCTGAAAAGCCTATTCGCCAAAAAAGAAAGAAAGGAAGAAAATAAGAAAGAAAACGGGTGACTTCAAGACATGCGTCCGAGCATGGTTGTCGGATTAAAGCTTAGGCCTACTAGGGGGTATTTAGAATAGTTGTCGGACTTGTGTAACGAGTGCGTTTGAAGAGAGGCGGGGCCCGGTTTATAGGGTCTCTCAAAGTATAGCCTTAGAATCTCTCTCTCTCTCTCTCTCTCTCTCTCTCTCTCTCTCTCTCTCTCTCTCTCTTCTCTTCCTTTTGGTTCCTTATGTTTCTTTGAGGTTTGATTTTCGTCTTTACATCCTTGCCAGCCTCTCTCTCTCTCTCTCTCTCTCTCTCTCTCTCTCTCTCTCTCTCTCTCTCTCTCTCTCTCTCTCTCTCTCAGTTTGGTTTCTTACGTTTCCTATAGGTTCTAATTTTCGTTTTACATCCTTGCCAGCCCAGCCGGCTCAACCCCACTCTCTCTCTCTCTCTCTCTCTCTCTCTCTCTCTCTCTCTCTCTGTACAAGTGCCGTGAATTTGAAGAGGTGTGGATCTCTCTCAACAGTAGTAGCCATAGAATTCCTCTCTCTCTCTCTCTCTCTCTCTCTCTCTCTCTCTTTCTTCTTTTTCTTTTCTCTGCACAAGTGCCGTGAATCTGTAGAGAGGGTCTCTTTCTAAAGTAGTAGCCATTAATTCCTCTCTCTCTCTCTCTCTCTCTCTCTCTCTCTCTCTCTCTCTCTCTCTCTCTCTCTCTCTTCTCTCTCTCCTTTTTTTTTCTCTGCACAAGTGCTGTGAATCTGTAGAGAGGGTCTCTTTCTAAAGTAGTAGCCATTAATTCTCTCTCTCTCTCTCTCTCTCTCTCTCTCTCTCTCTCTCTCTCTCTCTCTCTCTCTCTCTCCTTTTCTTTTCTCTGCACAAGTGCTGTGAATCACAGGGTCTCTTTCTAAAGTAGGCCATTAATTTCTCTCTCTCTCTCTCTCTCTCTCTCTCTCTCTCTCTCTCTCTCTCTCTCTCTCTCTCTCTCTCACTTTTCTTTTCTCTGCACAAGTGCTGGAATCTTTAAGAGGCTAAAGTAGTAGCCATTAATTCCTCTCTCTCTCTCTCTCTCTCTCTCTCTCTCTCTCTCTCTCTCTCTTTTCTTTCTCTCTCCTTTTCTTTTCTCTGCACAAGTGCTGTAAGAGAAGGGTCTCTTTCTAAAGTAGCCATTAATTCCTCTCTCTCTCTCTCTCTCTCTCTCTCTCTCTCTCTCTCTCTCTCTCTCTCTCTCTCTCTTCTCTCCTTTTCTTTTCTCTGCACAAGTGCTGTGAATCTGTAGAGGGTCTCCTTCTAAAGTAGTAGCCATTAATTCCTCTCTCTCTCTCTCTCTCTCTCTCTCTCTCTCATCTCTCTCTCTCCTCTCTCTTTCTTTTCTTTTCTCTGCACAAAGATCTTGCAGGGTCTCCTTCTAAAGTAGTAGCCATTAATTCTCTCTCTCTCTCTCTCTCTCTCTCTCTCTCTCTCTCTCTCTCTCTCTCTCTCTCTCTCTCCTTTTCTTTTCTCTGCACAAGTGCTGTGAATCTGTAGAGAGGGTCTCTTTCTAAAGTAGTAGCCATTAATTCCCCTCTCTCTCTCTTCTCTCTCTCTCTCTCTCTCTCTCTCTCTCTCCTCCTTTTCTTTTCTCTGACAAGTGCTGTGAATCTGTAGAGAGGGTCTCCTTCTAAAGTAGTAGCCATTAATTCCTCTCTCTCTCTCTCTCTCTCTCTCTCTCTCTCTCTCTCTCTCTCTCTCTCTCTCTCTCTCCTTTTCTTTTCTCTGCAGAAACTTGTGAATCTGTAGAGAGGGTCTCTTTCTAAAGTAGTAGCCATTAATTCCTCTCTCTCTCTCTCTCTCTCTCTCTCTCTCTCTCTCTCTCTCTCTCTCTCTCTCTCTCCTTTTCTTTTCTCTGCACAAGTTGTGAATCTGTAGGGGTCTCCTTCTAAAGTAGTAGCCATTAATTCCTCTCTCTCTCTCTCTCTCTCTCTCTCTCTCTCTCTCTCTCTCTCTCTCTCTCTCTCTCTTTCCTTTTCTTTTCTCTGCACAAGTGCTGTGAATCTGTAGAGAGGGTCTCCTTCTAAAGTAGTAGCCATTAATTCCTCTCTCTCTCTCTCTCTCTCTCTCTCTCTCTCTCTCTCTCTCTCTCTCTCTTTCCTTTTTCTTTTCTCTGCACAAGTGCCGTGAATTTGTAGAGGGTCTCTTTCTAAAGTTAGCCATTAATTCCTCTCTCTCTTCTCTCTCTCTCTCTCTCTCTCTCTCTCTCTCTCTCTCTCTCTCCGGGTTCAGATGCCGTAAAGATTGTCGCAGCCTATCGCGGGGCCTTGCTGAGATATGTTTGTCATTCCAAACATCCTTTAATGAACACAGGGGAACGTAGGCCCCTGGGGTGTTTTTTAAGAGGCATAGTGAGCTATTACTTGTTCTTTATTTATGTCCTTTTTTATTTTTTATTTATTTTTAGTTTTAGTTTCCTGTAAGAAAAAACTATTGTGCCGGCTTTGTCTGTCCGTCCGCACTTTTTCTGTCCGCCCTCAGATCTTAAAAACTACTGAGACAGGGCTTTGTATGTTGATGATCCACCATCCAATCATCAAACATACCAGATTGCATTAGTTTTTATTTTATTTAAGGTTAAAGTTAACCATAAGCGTGCTTATGGCAACGATTTCGGATAGGCCACCACCAGGCCGTGGTTAAAGTTTCATAGACCGCGGCCCATACAGCATTATACCGAGACCGCCGAAGAATAGATCTACTTATGGTGGCCTTGATTATAAGCTGTAGTGGCTGTACAGAAAACTCGATTGCGCCGAAGAACCTTAGGCGCATTATTTACGTGTTTAGTTTAGTCGTGAACGATTATAGTTTTTTTTTTTATTTTGTATTTATACTATAAATTAAGATTGCTTGAGTTGATATACATTTTCATTTTCAGTTTCACTATGAATGACATTAGATTTTTGTTCTCTCCCGTTTCAAGATTACCACTTCTCAGTTTTTTCCATTTTTAGATTCTTATCCTTTCATTTGTTTGAAATTTACCAATTCTTAATTATTATAATTTTATTTATCTTCAGTAAGTCGTCGAAAGTAATGGCTTTTTTATTGTCTTTTAATAAAACGTTGATATTACTCCAAAAAAAAAATCATTAAATTATTCTATTTGGCAAATGGTTCCTAACTGATTGCTACATGACATTCTTATATTTCATGTTTGCATTATATCTATATATATATATATATATATATATATATATATATATATATATATATATATATATATATATATATATATATTTTATATACATCTATATATATATATATAGAGAGAGAGAGAGAGCATATGTTTATTCTTTCATGGTTTTTCACAACGGTAGCGAAAGGAAGTTTTCTGTAAATCCTAGGGCCAGAATGTTGTTTGCCTAATTCTGGACATTCTCCAGAAATAATAGGATGATGTATATCCCTTATTTAGGGAGGTACGTCCTCTCCCAAGGACTTCACAACCCTTTATAGGCGCTCGTCATATATATATATATATATATATATATATATATATATATATATATATATATATATATATATATATATATGTGTGTATATGTGTGTGTGTGTGTGTGTGTGTGTGTGTGTGTGTTTGCGCACTTGCAAATAATACTCACCTCTTCTCTTGTCACTTTTTTTTTGTCTTAAAGTAATCACACTTTATTCCTCATCACAATGCCTTCCAAGACTCTCTCTCTCTCTCTCTCTCTCTCTCTCTCTTTTCCCAGCGACTGTTTCTCACCAGCAGACTACTATTACTACTTATCTCGGGGAAGTTCCTCAGATTTCCCCTTATCTCCCTGGCGCTTATCTCAATTCCACCTCCTCCTCCCCTCCTATTCCTCCTCCTCCCCTTCCCCCTCCCCGTCCTCCTCCTCCTCCTCCTCCCACCTGGTCTTTGTTTACTCTCCCCTTCTTTACGACCAGTCTCTCTCTCTCTACCCTTTCTCAACCCCAAAGACCACATTTCACTCTCCAATTCCTATTCTCGCTTCTGAGATATTCTCGAGTTCTCTCCCGCTTTGCTTATTCTTGTTGTTTCTTGATTTACTTTGTTCTTGCTTGTTCTCTGTTCGTGTGGCTTCTTATGTTTTGTTTGGATTTTATGTATTGGTTCCCAGTTTCTTTCTTAGTTCTCTTATTCCTTGTTTTCTTGTTTATCCTATTCCTCAATTTTTTGTATATTCCTTTCATTGTTTTTGTTTATATTTTTCACTTCGTTTTTCGGACTACTCAAACTGCCAAACTCTCATTTCTTTTATTCATTTCCTCCTTCTTTTCTCTCTCTCTCTCTCTCTCTCTCTCTCTCTCTCTCTCTCTCTCTCTCTCTCTCTCTCTTCTGCCTTGTTTGACTCATTTTTCCACTCGCTCCAATTTCATTATTCTTCTCACTCATTTCCTAATTGCCTCTGAGTCATTTCAGTAATTTATCTCACTTATTTTCTCTCTCTCTCTCTCTCTCTCTCTCTCTCTCTCTCTCTCTCTCTCTCTCTCTTTTCATTTCCCAGTGTATACAATAATTTCATTCTCATTTCTCAGTTTTCTTATCTCTTATTCCTCATTTCTCACTTTTCCTCATAGTATTTCGCATTTCCCTTTTTTTTATTTTGATACGTTTCACGATGTTTCATTTCCTTCTCATTTTCCAATTTTTGTGATCTCACTCAGCATTTCCCAGTTTTTCATTTGACTCGTTTCCCAACGTTTCATTTCCTTCTCATTTCCTAATTTTTTTTATAAATCCCACTTAGTATTTCCCAGTGTTTCATTTTACTCTTTTCCCAATTTTCATTTCACTCATCTCTCAATTATTTCTTCTCACTGAGCATTTCCCGATTTTTCATTTCGCCCATTTCCCAATGTTTCATGTCACTCATTACCCGATGTTTCATCTCATTTCCCAATTTTCTTATCTCTTATCCCACATTTTCAAATTTTGTCATCTCACTCAGCATTTCACAATGTTTCATTTCACTCATTTCCTAATGTTTCATTTCCTTCTCATTTCCCAATTTTTTTTTATCTCACTCCCCATTTCCCAATGTTTCATCTCACTCATTTCCGAACATTACCCCTCTTTCTCTTCATTTCCCAATATCCCCATTAACGGAGAACTCCATCATAACAAACCCGCTTTTGTTGAGGGTCCCAGCCTAGACAACCCTCCCCCCCCTCCCCTACTTCCTCCCTCCCCTCCCTCCCTCCCTCTACCTCCCCCTTACCTCCTCCCTCCCCCTACGGCCTATCTCCCTCCCTCTGCCCCTTCCCTTCTCCCTCTTGTTGAGGGGCCCTTCAAAGACACCCTACCTCCTCCCCCTCCTTCACCTCTCTCCTCCCTCCCTCCCTTTACCTCCTATCTCCCTCCCTCTGCCCCTTCCCTTCTCCCTCTTGTTGAGGGGCCCTTCCATGACACCCTCCCCTTTGAACTTCCTCCCCTTGAGACTTCCCCTCCCTCCTCCCCTCCCCTCCCCTCTCTCCTCCTTCCCTCCCCCTACCTCCTATCTCCTCCCTCGGTCCCTTCCTCCTCTCTCTTGTCGAGGGGCCCTTCCAAGACACCCTCCCCCTTTGAACTCCCCTCCTCTTCCAAAGCCTTCCCTCCCTCTTCCCCCTTCCTCCCCTCTCTCCTCCCTCCCCCGCTACCTCCCTCCCTCCTGCTGCGCCACGGTAATGCGAGTAGCAGCAGTCGTTTCGGGGCAGTAAAGGGCTAACCCACTGGTTCTTTAGTATCGGGTTACCCCCGTCGTGCCTAGTATCGTGTTACCTGCGGCGTCGGGTTACTCGCCTCGCTCTCTCTCTCTCTCTCTCTCTCTCTCTCTCTCTCTCTCTCTCTCTCTCTTTTCTTCTTCTTCTTCTTCTTCCTCCACGGCCCTGAGTTCCATCCCCCTACCCCCTACTCCCCCCTTCCCCTTACCCCCCTCTCACAGGAGAAACGTCGACCGTCAGTCAGTCTCTCAGTCTCTCCTGATGGAGGAACTGACCTTTTACTTCTTCTTCTTCTTCTTCTTCTTCTTCTTCTTCTTCCTTCTTCTTCTTCTTCTTCTTCTTCTTCTTCTTCTTCTTCTTCTTCTCCTTGTCTGTCTGGTGTTGTTATGGTTTGGTGTTGTTCTCTCCCCTTGTTTCTCTCTCTCTCTCTCTCTCTCTCTCTCTCTCTCTCTCTCTCTCATTGTTTTGATGTTCTCTTTGTGTCTCAGTCCCCGTCTTTCTCCTTATTCTTCTTTTTCTTCTTCCATCCATATATATTTATATATATATATATATATATATATATATATATATATATATATATATATATATATATATATATATATATATATATATATATATATATATATATATATATATATATATATATATATATATAATTTAATGAATCAGTGACCATATACTTATATCTATATATGTCCATGAGGAGAAATAAAGGATATTATTATTATATTATTATTATTATTATTATTATTATTATTATATCACAAACTTATGATACATTTAAGTACTTCAGTAGATGGACGGTAGTGTAAATGCAGACTAGAGGTAAGGTATATATGCATAATTACGATTTATTTCCGTAATAAACGATAACCTAATATAGTCACTTAATAATATTCAGTACTTCCTGAGTACGTTTTTTTTTCTCTCTCTCGTTGCAATGTTGAGTAATTGTATATCTCAGTATTGGCTGTTGGCTGATGCAATGGCGGGTTACGTAAAGTCAGTCAAATACCCGATGGCGTTTTCTGTACGTTCTTTGGTCTCTTTTTATTCTGTTAGTGCCTCTTCGTAAGAAAGCCTTCGTAAATTGGATTGGGCGTTTAACTTTTGGTTCAAATAAAGCTAATGGTTGAAATGAAGCTCTGTTTGAAAACGGTCAAACACGCTGGCAAATTGCTAGTTATTTAGGATGTTTGTATATGTATATATATATATATATATTTATATATATATATATATATATATATATATATATATATATATATATATATATATATACAATATATATATATATATATAAATATAAATATATATATATATTTGTATTATATATATACATACATATAAACATATACACACATATATATGTGTATGTGTATATATTTATATATATATGTTTATATATAATATCATATATCATAATCGTGCAAAGCACTTTATATTATTTAATCAGTTGCAATTTGGGAGTTTTGCTTGAAGCTATCATTACTGGTGGGGGGGAGGGGTTTAAGATCTGCCGTGGCGGGGGGGAGTGGGTGTTGGGAACCCTATTCCGGTATGGGTACTATAAGTGGTACACACTATGGGAACCGTAAGTCCTTGGACTGGCTAACTAACCAGTTTCTCTCCATAATTAGGCTTAAGTTAAGTAAGAGAAATTAGGTCACCTGCCCGATGGAACTCGGGGTTACAGTAAACGTATTCAGATGAATGGCTATAATGTACCTATAAATATATAGGCATGTCTCGTGGCTAGTAGTGGTCTTGTATGGTAGTGAACACGTAAGAAAGTATAGAATTTCGGAATTTCGACAGATATGGGATGATAGAATAGAATACACAATTTAGGCCGAAAGCCAAGCGCTGGGAATTGTGAGGTCATTCAGCGCTGAAAGGAAAATTGAGAGAAAGGTTACAGAGGTGTAACAGGAGGAAAACCTCCCTTGCACTGGGAAACAATTTTTAGAAGAGGTTGGAAAGTAAGGTGGGAGAAAGAGAATATGAACGGAGATACAGTAAAAGGAATGAAAGGGGTTGCAGGTAGGGGCCGAAGGGACGCTGCAAAGAACCTTAAGTAATGCCTACAGTGCTCCGCACGTGAGGTGCACTGACGGTACTAACCCCCTACGGGCGATGTGGGATGATAGGAGTCTCATATATTGTTTACCTTTTTTAAAATTTTATTCAAAATTAATATAGATACGTTTGTTGACGTATCTATATTATTGCAAGTACGTTGACCTATGACCTACCGATTATAGAGGTACAGGTTGAGGTACAGGTTGCTTAATGAATAACGTGCCTGTCCTACAATACATTTCTTAGATTAAAGCTAATTCTGTATTCATTTCTTTTCTCTGAATTGAAACTTGCTGTTAGTCTTGACAGCAGATAAGATAATAATTCATCTTGCTTTTTGGCCTATTGTTCATCTTTAGGTCATAATCCCCTCCCACTAACGCACACACACAGACCCCGATTTTAGGCCAGCCTTCTGACCTGCAAGTTAACCATATGGGTAATTTTTCGCAATCAGTAAATAGCTGTGCTTTATCCATATATGCGGTGTTCCTCAGGTGCTGTCCTGGGTCCTTTACTATTTTCCCATTAAACTGGTGTGATGGAAATAACAATGATAGTACTTAAATACGGTATTCCATAGTAAATGCGGTGTTCCTGAGGCGCTAATCTGAGACCTTTACTCTTTATCTATAAACTGGAGTGAGGGAAATAACAATGATTGTAATTAATTGTAGCATTATAGGTATTTCGTTTATATGCTCTAATACTTTTGATATCGTTCGTTAAAATGTAATAATAGATATTGCATGCACATATTATTTCAGTACATTTGAGATTGTTCTTTAAAATGTAATAGATATTGTATGCATGGATTATTGTAGGTCAGTAGAATTGATATTGCTCGTTAAATTAAAATATAATAACACATATCTTATGCATGTATTATTATGAGTTAGTATTTTTGATATTGTTCGTTAGAATGCAATTTCAGATATTGTATGCATGTATTATTGCAAGTCAATACCTTTGATATTGTTCGTTAAAATGTAGTAATAGATATTGTATGTATGAATGATTATACTGCCCTAAAATGGAAGACTGCACTATCTGCAAAATACAAAACTGAGAAAAATGATAGATATTGCAGGTTTTCCTTGCCTTACTACTGATTTTGCAGACACTGCAAATGGGACCCCCGAAATAAAGCACTGAAGAATTAATCTGAAAATGCAGTAACTTGTGTATTAATGTTTCACGCGCCAAATAGGTGGCATACCTCAATTTCGAAAATTTTGCAGATACTGCAATTTTCCATTTTAGGGAAGCATGGGTCCAAGATATTATTACAACTTTAACCTTGTTTGCCCATCAGATAGTAGGTTTAAACCCACTCCCCTGAAAGAATAAAAATGAATAACGAAAATGACATAGAATAACATATACCGTAAAGTTATAGCACCAGAAAAGTATCATATACGTTCATAAACGTTGCGTTTCGCGGAAATGAGGATCGGAATAGATCATAGAGATGTAATATTAAAGAACATTACGCTGCAGATAGAGTTACGTCCGTGGCTACGGTTTCAAACATGAAAGGAGAGAGAGAGAGAGAGAGAGAGAGAGAGAGAGAGAGAGAGAGAGAGAGAAACGGAATATTAGTACTCTGAAATGACCTCCACACACACACGCAATATCTACGTTACGCAGTTCTCCGTTGGGCGAGTCGGTAGAGTTGTCGCCTAGCACTCGCTAGATCCGAGTTCGAGTCTACGGCCGGCTAATGAAGAATTAGAGGAATTTATTTCTAGTGATAGAAATTCATTTCTCGGTATAATGTGGTTCGAATTCCACAATAAACTGTAGGTCCCGTTGCTAGGTAACCAACTGGTTCTTAGCCACGTAAAAGAAGTCTAATCCTTCGGGCCAGCCCTGGGAGAGCTCTTAATCAGCTCAGTGGTCTGGTAAAACTAATATATACTTAACGTTTCTCTACGTTACGTAACAACCGTCATCATCATCATCATCATTATCATCATCATCAACATATGCAACAACACTGCGTGTGAGTCAGAAGAAGCAGGTTTGCTATAACGCTTTATGTCTCTTTTGACCTGACGGTTTTTTTGTTTACTCTTTTATAATTGTGTATTTATGTATGTATATGCATGTATGTATATATATACAAATATATACAGTATATTGTGTGTGTTTATATTATACAGTAGTTTACCACCTTTTCCAGCTACTGATCTTTTTTTATTTTACAAAAGCATTTCTCCACTATTATGCTCATTCTTTCACGTTCAGAACTTTCCCAATATTTTATTGTAATTATCGACGTTGCTGTTTATAGAAATGAAAGCAATATACTCATATCAAATCTTAAAGTAAAAAGCGTGTAATTTTTTTTAACAGTTGCTCGTTCACTGATATAATTTATTGTATAGAATATTATTCGGAGACTATCTTTTACCATCTTAAAACGGAAGCACAAAATAATTCACTGTCATTATCATTATCATTGTTACTTTCATCATCATCATCATTATCAGTAGTAATGATAATAGTAGTAATAGTAGCAGAACGTTAATTGAATTACATAATGCAACAAATAACCCGTAAGACAACAAATGTGATATTAAAAGCTTTTAAAATAACAACAACAACAATAATAATAATAATAATAATAATAATAATTATTATTATTATTATTATTATTATTATTATTATTATTATTATTATTATTCGCCAGAGCATGTACTTCCTTGCTGCAGAATACGCTCACCTGTTAATGAATAACTTTGTGGGCGACGAACGTAAACAAAATAATCACAGACATGAAATCGTAATAACAATAATAATAGACAGCGTCTGCGGGAACATTTTCATCAATGGCGCGACGGTAATCCGACCTTCCCTCGCCTGGAATTGGGTTTCCATATCCAGAGAATCTCTCGTTTCAGCTCTCTCTCTCTCTCTCTCTCTCTCTCTCTCTCTCTCTCTCTCTCTCTCTCTCTCTCTGTTTCGGCAGAAGTGATTGAAAGGTGTTGTCTCTCTCTCTCTCTCTCTCTCTCTCTCTCTCTCTCTCTCTCTCTCTCTCTGCGTGCGTGTGTGTGTGTGTGATTAGACAGAGTTGATTGAAAGGTGTTTTTATCTCTCTCTCGCTCTCACTCTCTTTCTCTATGTTTAGACAGAAGTGAACGAAAGGTGTTCTCTCTCTCTCTCTCTCTCTCTCTCTCTCTCTCTCTCTCTCTCTCTCTCTCTCTCTCTCTCTCTGCGTGTGTGTGTGATTAGACAGAGTTGATTGAAAGGTGTTTTTATCTCTCTCTCGCTCTCACTCTCTTTCTCTATGTTTAGACAGAAGTGAACAAAAGGTGTTCTCTCTCTCTCTCTCTCTCTCTCTCTCTCTCTCTCTCTCTCTCTCTCTCTCTCTCTCTCTCTCTCTCATTATTTTATAGTCTTATTTCTTCGGTGTGTCCATTTTCCATTCTCGGAAAGGTTAATCGCTGCCAAACTTTTTCTTCTTCTTCTTCTTCTTCTTCTTCTTCTTCTTCTTCTTCTTCTTCTTCTTATTATTATTATTATTATTATTATTATTATTATTATTATTATTATTATTATTATTATTCTGGTGGACACACTGCCGCTCGTGTCAGTCTCCTTAGGTGAGCTGCCGGAAGTCAGTTTCTCAAGGGACCTCAATCTTGCTACGTCTAACCATCCGTTTTTTTTTTTTTTTACTCAGTTTCCAGATTTTATATTGATTAACTATACTGTGGCAATGGCATTTTATTTACTTATTTTTATATATATTTATTTATGTGTCTGTTGTTTATTAAATAAGTAGTTGATTTTTTAATATTTATTTTTTGTTAATTATGTAATTAATATATTAATGGAATTAATTATTGAATTTTTAAATGATTAACTACTTATTTATGATTTATTAGTTATTATGATTTATTTAATAACTTTTTTATTAAGTAATTGATTAAATAATTGAACAACTAAGTAATAGTTATTAATTTATTTATTTGTTTGTTACCTATTATATTATATTATATATATATATATTATATATAATGTATATATAATAAATATTTCTTTATTTATTTATATATTTATTTATTTATTTACTACTTTATTTGCATGCTACCCATCTCGACCACATTACCTTACAAAAAAAATTCACCTGACATCATATCATGACATCAGATGAAAGAAGAAGTATTTTGCGACCAATAAATTGCTTCTCAGTATCACTTATCCTCAGTGGCACTGTGGGGGTTAAAGGTGGCATTGTTACTTTTTTTATGTGAACGGCAAAGCTGGCACTGTTATTAGAGCTCTCTTAGACCTGCAAGGTAACAGGCTATTATTATTATTATTATTATTATTATTATTATTATTATTATTATTATTATTATTATTATTATTATTATGTAGTAGTAGTAGTAGTAGTAGTAGCAGTAGTAGATCTCCACATTTATATGATTGAATTGCATCAATATTGTATATTAGTACAATTCGTTTATACAATTCTGGATTTTTATTGTAAAGCAGTTTATCACGATATTATTATTATTATTATTATTATTATTATTATTATTATTATTATTATTATTATTATTATAATAAAGTCCACATTTATATTAATGAATAAAAGTCCACATTTGTATCAATATTGTATTTCAGTACAATTCGTTTATATAATTCTGGATTTTTATTGCAAAACAGTTTATCACGATATTGAAAATTTCTAGGCATTATTATTATTATTATTATTATTATTATTATTATTATTATTATTATTATGTAATAAAAGTCCACATTTATAGGAATGAATTGTATCAATATTGTATTTCAGTATAATTCGTTTATATAATTCTGGATTTTTATTGCAAAGCAGTTTATAACGATATATGAAATTTCTAGGTATTATTATTATTATTATTATTATTATTATTATTATTATTATTATTATTATTATTATTATGTAATAATAAAGCTTCACATTTATATGAATGACTTGCATCAATATTGTATATTAGTGTAATTCGTTTATATAATTCTGGATTTTTATTGCAAAACAGTTTATCGCGATATTGGACATCTCTAGGCGTTATTATTATTATTATTATTATTATTATTATTATTATTATTATTATTATTATTATTATTATTATTATTATTATTCAAAAGATGAACCCTATTTATATGGAACAAGCCCACCACAGCAGACATTGACCTGAAATTCAAGCTTCCGAAGAATATGGTGTTCATTAGAAAGGAGTAACAGATAAACGCTCTAAGTAAATTATCAAGATGCAAGGAATATTGTCTTAGAGTAATAGACTGCGGGTTGGATGACGGCGTATAAGGTTGTAGCTGGGAGGCTTGGATGCCGGAGAGAGAGAGAGAAAGTGAGAGAGAGAGAGAGAGAGAGAGAGAGAGAGAGAGAGAGAGAGAGAGAGAGGCAAAGGAGAAGAAAATGCTTCTAATTATTTCTTAAATATGTAGATGCCTTCTTTGTTAATGAATAAGGCAATTGTTTTTTGCTTTTATTTCATCTGGTTTTTTTTTTTCGTTTAAAGAAATTCAATTCAACGAATAGGGTCTTGGTTATTCATGTAGAAATGTGTTAAGCTTATGGATGGAAAATAAATTATTATTATTATTATTATTATTATTATTATTATTATTATTATTATTATTATTTTACAATTCACATTACACCTTAGACAGAATGAACACTTAATAAACCGTTTGACTTAGGCAGCCTACTTCCAAGACTCTCTCTCTCTCTCTCTCTCTCTCTCTCTCTCTCTCTCTCTCTCTCTCTCTCTCTCTCCCCAAAGCTGAATGAAATGTGAATAGTGTTCTCTTTCTCTGTCTCTGTTCTTACAGAGGTAAATAAAAGGTGTTCTCTCTCTCTCTCTCTCTCTCTCTCTCTCTCTCTCTCTCTCTCTCTCTCTCATACCATAATGACAGCCCATTCCGCTCACAACTGAACAACCAGCGTTCGGTCCCCAGCATTCTTCCATTAAACCAAGCAGTGAATTATGTACTTGGTTGTTAGTCGCCTGCTGTGAGTAGTAGATGGAGAGAGAGAGAGAGAGAGAGAGAGAGAGAGAGAGAGAGAAAGAGAGAGAGGTGAAGAATGTTCTCTGTACTGTACCTTGATATATACTACCATATCATGATTAAGACCAGAAAGTCTCTCTCTCTCTCTCTCTCTCTCTCTCTCTCTCTCTCTCTCTCTCTCTCTCTCTCTCTCTAGGGCAACACGTCTTCAGGCAAAGTTAGGGAACTAGAGAAGAAGAAAAGTGGCAGTTGTTGTGTAAGCTAAGGTGCCTTTTGGTCCTTTCTTGCTGACAAGTTACTTCAACCGGAGGATAATGTTTCTTCTTGGAAACCTATAACTATAACACCTCTCTCTCTCTCTCTCTCTCTCTCTCTCTCTCTCTCTCTCTCTCTCTCTCTCTCTCTCCATAAATTACGTGCACGGAGGCACTCCCCTATAGATTGTCACATTTATTCTTTAACTTAAGAATGGTAGTTGGCCATTGTAATATTAATAAGTAAATAAATAAATAGATAAATAATTAAGTGAATTAATGTAAAAATAAATCAATAAATAAAAAACAAAAATTTAATTCATACATGGAGAGACTAGGGTTCAGTGTCCTGTCAAATTCATTCCATAACTGTTGACTTAAATACCTAAATTTTGTACCAAGTAGTTGTCGACTGGCGTGTGTCGTAGCTTGAGTGGAACAAGGCCTGGGAACCAGAAGGTTAGCGCCCTTTGGGGCCCTCCTTTTATGGCTACCGGACGATGGGGACAGTTAGTCCCTGAAATCTTGCAGCTTTTTTGAATTAAATCTTCATATATATATATATATATATATATATATATATATATTATTATTATATATATATTATATATATATTATTGATTTAGCTTTCATGTGTGCTTCCCATTATTATTATATTATATTATTATTATTATTATTATTATTATTATTATTTTAAGTTTTTAGTCCTCTCCCATGGAACCCCTGCATTACTAAATATAAACAACCAATTGTGTTGTTGTAATTTATTTAGCTTTTTAAAGAAATCTGGCATAATTCTTCCTGAAGACAGATGACAACTGCAGGATGGAATGATACTCTGTACAAACATATGACAACTTTGGTGCTAAAGACTTTTTGGCCTTTCTGCTTGTTTTGGAATCGGAATGAATTCTCCACCTTTCTCTTTTTATATCCGTGTTTTCAATTCGCTTCAGCCTATGTAGTTGAAGAGTCTGTCTTCGTCAGTAGGCCTTTTACTATTAATAGTAGTATATTAATTTGAATTTATATATTTACTAGCTGACCAACCGGGCGCCGCCCTGAAAAACTCTGAATGACATCTGATGAACTATCTCTCTTTCTCTCCTGCTTTCTCCTCCCTAACACTCCCAGGTTTACCTGTCATTTTTCTGTCAGTTCATCGAAACTGTCGTTAAATCTTACGTGCAGACAACAGTTTGTAGGCGGAGACAGTCCACTCACCAGAACGGAGGAGCTGATGGTATTACCTAAATATCTAGTTCCTGGTTGGACGAGTCGGTAGAGTTCTCGGCTAGCACTCTGTTAGACCCGAGTTCGAGTCTCCGGCCGGCCAGTGAAGAATCAGAGGAATTTATTTCTGGTGATAGAAACTCATTTCTCTGTATAATGTGGTTCGGATTCCACAATAAGCTGTAGGTCCCATTGCTAGGTAACCAATTGGTTCTTAGCCACATAAAATGAGTCCAATCCTTTGGGCCAGCCCTAGGAGAGCTGTTAATCAGCTCAGTGGTCTGGTTAAGCCAAGGTATACTTAGCCTAAATATCTTCCGACTGACTGACAGGTAATTGTACGTGTGGACAGGTTAGCGTCAATTTCGTGACAGCTTGCCGCTGTATTTCATCTGGGAAGCATCTCAGACGCTCTGATCAGAATAAAAATAAATTATGTATAGGCTTATTCATTTCACTGTTAGACCCTTCAACGCCATTTGTAGGCTGCTATAAGTCCAAATCATTCAATAAAAAACTAGAACCATATTTCCATGTGATACAGACAATTTGATATAAGGCTAGGCCAATGATGTCTTTTTATATGTTACTATAATGAAAGTAAACTTCACTGTCTAATTCATAACAAAACTGAACCAACCCCTCAGTTCTAATTTAAACTCACTCATTAATATTTATGTTATATAGATCTTTTAGGTAGCTGTCGTTCACGACAAAGACAAGAGATTGAAATTTTAAAGATTTCCCACGTCAGTTGTATTGATTGGGTGAATTAGTATCTGTCAACTTCAATCACTCAGAATGAAGTGAATGTCAGCAAGGAATGGCGCCATATTAAGAAGCATTGAGATACATGTTATCTGTAGCAAGTTCAGGATATTGAATGTTTTCACTTTATGCCAATTTGATCAAGATAAAAAACAAGTAAAAAATGTGCCGCAGTTCTTCGGCGCAGTCGAGTTTTCTGTACACCCGTATAATCAAGGCCACTGAAAATAGATCTATCTTTCGGTCGTCTCGGTATAATGCTGTATGAGCCGCGGCCCATGAAACTGTGACAACCGCCCGGTGGTGACATATCCTATATATTTGCCAGAAGTACGATTATGACTAACTTTAGCCTTAAATAAAATAAAAACTACTGAGGCTAGAGGGTTGCAATTTGGTATATTTGATGATTGGAGGGTGGATGATCAACATACCAATTTGCAGCCCTGATCTGAGGGCGGACGGACAGACAAAACCGGCACATTAGTTTCCTATTACAGAGAACTAAAAGGATGACTACAGAAATTAGTAATTAGAGCAAACTTCTAAAACAGAGTGTTTTAGTATAACTATGAGGAATATTTCCGGAAGGATAAAGAAAGAGGAAAAAGAAGAAATGATAAAGAGAATAAAAAGAATATGCGTATAAATTAGCACATAGGTTAAACTTATAAAATGTAGTGTTTCAAGTGTTCAATGTAGCGATGAGAATTGACAAAAAGGATAAAAAAGTTGTAAATATAAAAACTTGGGGAATAGAGCAAACATCGAAAATAATAAAGAAGATGAAGAAGAAGAAGAAGAAATTTGGGAAAAGGTTACTTTTCGAAAATAATAATGAGGAATAAGAAGAAATTTGAGAAAAGTTATTTTTCGAGAATAAGAAAGAAGAAGAAGAAAAAGAAGGAGAAGGAGAGGAAGAAAAAGAAGAAATTTGAAAGGTTTTTTCGGAAATAGTAAAGAAGAAGAAATTTGGAAGAAGGTTAGTTTCCGAAAATAATAAAGAAGAAGAAGAAGAAATTTGAAAAAAGCTATTTTTCGAAAATAAGAAAGAAGACAAAGAAGAAGAGGAATAGGAAGAAAAAGAAGAAATTTGAGAGGTTTTTTCGAAAATACTAAAGAAGAAAAAGAAGAAATTTTAGTAAAAGTTATTTTTCTAAAATAAAAAAGAAGAAAAGGAAGAAAAAGAAGAAATTTGAAAGAAGATTTTTTTCGGAAATAATAAAAAAGAAGAAATTTGGAAGAAAGGTTTTTCGAAAATAATAAAGAAGAAGATGAACAAATTTAAAAAAAAAAACTATTTTTCGAAAATAAGAAAGAAGAAGAAGACAAAGAAGAAGAAGAGGAAGAAAAAGAAGAAATTTGAGAGCAGGTTTTTTTCGGAAATAATAAAGAAGAAGAAGAAGAAGAGGAAGAAGAAGAAATTCGGAAAAAGATTATTTTTCGACCTTTTGTTTTCTTGTCTCTCCGTCGGGATCAAGACACGGCAATCCATTCCCCTCCCCAGGGAGGAGAGGGGGCGGTGGGCGGAAGGGGGACGAGGGCCAGGACCGCCTTCACCCCCAGGAGACCACCAGCCCGGGTTCAGCTTACCTGCGCGAGAGGAGCGGATGGAGCGAAACCCGACGGGGGGTCGCAGGGGGCGGCGAACCCGACCCCCGAAGGCTGCAACTCGAGATCCCAAGAAAGAAGGACTACCGAGGGAGAGAGAGAGAGGGGGTCGAAATGCCCCTCGCGGTGAAAAATCCTTCAGAAATTGTTGAAGGGTTGGAAATCTCACGAGCTCTCCCTGAGAGCGCGTCTGGCAGACTCTCTCTCTCTCTCTCTCTCTCTCTCTCTCTCTCTCTCTCTCTCTCTCTCTCTCTCTCTCCCCTTTCCCCTTGCCCCCTTCCCCCCACCACCTTCCCCTCCCCATTCCCTTGCCCACCTTCCCTTCCCACCACCTTCCCCCCATTACACTTGCCTTCTTTCCCCTCCCACGCCTTCCTCCCCATTCCACTTGCCCACCTTCTCCTTCCCTTCCCACCTTCCTCTTCCCCTTTCCCTTTCCCCTTCCCCTCTCCACCTTCCCCTTTCCCTTCCCCTTTCCCTCTCCACCTTCATCTTTCCCCTTCCCCTTTCCCCTTCCCTTTCCCTTTCCCCTCCCCTCTCCGCCTTCCCCTTTCCCCCTTCCCCTCTCCACCTTCCCCCTTTCCCTTCCCCTTCCCCTTCTCCACCTTCCTCTTTCCCCTTCCCCTTTCCCCCCCTTCCCCCTCCACCTTCCCTTTCCTTTCCCTCCCCTCTCCACCTTCCCCCCTTTCCCCTTCCCCTCTCCACCTTCTCCTTTCCCTTTCCCCTTCCCCTCTCCACCTTCCCCTTTCCCTCACCACCTTCCCCTTCTCTCCGCCCCACCTTCCCCTACCGAATGTTGCAGCGGATGTTGCCCAAATGCGACGATTTCCTGTGGGTTTTTGGCTGGTTGTTATATTCCCCCCTCCCCCACCCAACAACTAACCCCACCCACTGTACTCCCTCATTTCCTTCCTTTTTCTCTTGTATTTTTTTTTTCCCTTGGTTCATTTTGCAAGTTTCTTAAGAAAAGAAAAAACATAAAAGATCGACATAAAATAGATTATGTAATTTCATCTTAATTTTTTTTCTTATAAATATCTTTAAATATAAAACATCTAAGTAATTTCACTTTTATTTTCAAAAGCTTCTTGATTGGATT
>NC_089781.1:93902987-93910487 GCF_040412425.1 Macrobrachium rosenbergii
GGGCTGATCCAAGTTCTGTTTTCGTCTTGCGTGCGAGCGGCGTTGTAGTGCTGAGGATGAAGAGAAGAATTTCGATCCTCGGATGCCGAATTTTATTATTATTATTATTATTATTATTATTATTATTATTATTATTATTATTGTCGTTGCTGTTTTTGTTTTTAGTGGTGCTTAAATAATGTAGACTCGTCTCTAATAAATGCACGTTGCGCTTGTGAATCATTCCATGAATCAGCATTTAAAAAAACTCGTAATCTCTTTTATACATTAATTATTATTATGAGTTACAACAGATTTCACATTGAAGCTTTACTTAGCGTGTCATATCATAAACATTTATTGTTTTGCACTTGTGCTTCAAAGAATTTAATCTGCAGATTCTTACATTTCTCAGTCACTTATTCTTGATTCCATATTTTGTTCCTAAACCTTAAAAAGCTATCTTGAAATTCGACTTTATATTTTTTTCATAACCCTTTCCACTGAAACATTTTTCTTTATCTTGAAAATTGAAAGTTTGAGCAGCAGCAAAAATATGAGGTTAGAATTTGTAAAGACGAGTTTATTATCCCAGTAATTTTCAAAGAACGCGTCGGCATTTTCTTGGTAATCACGCTTTAGCGAGCAGTATGTCCAGGGATTTCCCTGGTTTTATTCATGTTTCTTTCTTCACCTTCCTCTTCCTGATATCATTTCCTCCTTCATGGAAAAATCTGGCAACTTGGTACTCTTGGGGGCGTGGTTTGTATCTCAGGATAGTATAAAGTGTCTTGTAAAATAAATTTATGATTTCCGGAGTACAAAACTGAACCTGATTTGTTGAATTAGCAAATAGCAAGCTCTTAGGATGGCAATTAAACAACTTTTTTTTCAATTTCCTTATCTTGGAAACGTCTGGCAACTGTGCACTCTTGGGGGCGTGGCTTGTACCCTGGGATAATATAATGTCTCGAAAAAAAATTTCTAACTATCGGAGCACAAAACAACCCGATTTGTTGAGTTAGCAAATGGCTATTTGTTAGAAGGACCTTAAACCACGTTTTTCTGGTCAGCGTCGCAAGAAAAATGGAGCAATGAATTAAATACAGACGCGAATTTAGGAGAAACGTGAGAAAACGCAAGCTGGCACTTGTGAGCGGGAATCCCGAACGCAAAACGTTCATTAACCTCGACTTGGGAAAACAAACAAGCGTAAAAAAAAAATAAAAGCCTTTGCTCCTGGTTTTCCTTGGTGCTGGAGATAAAAATAAAAAAAAAAAAAGCGTGCGAAGGGGAAAAAACGTTGGAAAAACATCCCTGACGTGACGAGGAAAGATGGAAGTAATAATGTTGCCAAATAGCCACCAGCTACCTTACTCACCTCGGCACCCTTAAACTCGTCAAGGCTTCGCTTACCTGAGGTAACTTTGGGCTTGTCTGTACAGTGATGGATCGCTTTCATGGGCCACAGAGCATGGCGTATTCATTCTCATATCCTTTCTGCCCTCATGGCTAATTTATCTCTCTTCTCTCTCTCTCTCTCTCTCTCTATATATATATATATATATATATATATATATATATATATATATATATAGAGAGAGAGAGAGAGAGAGAGAGAGAGAGAGAGAGAGAGAGAGAGAGAGAGATAATGTGTGGAGAGATATGTGTGTACGAGAGTGACTAATTTCTTTCTTCGTCTCTCTCTCTCTCTCTCTCTCTCTCTCTCTCTCTCTCTCTCTCTCTCTCTCTCTCTCACACACACACACACATAAACACTATATATATATATATATATATATATATATATATATATATATATATATATATAGAGAGAGAGAGAGAGAGAGAGAGAGAGAGAGAGAGAGATAACAGATAATGTGGAGAGATGTGTGCGTAGATGAATGTGAAAGCCAGAGGGCAAGGGAAGGAAGGCCGGAGTAATCATTTCAAAATATCGTCTTAAAATATTCATTATCTTTCATAATTTTTATACTCTTCCGTGAATACGTTCCGTATGTTGAGGCAGCCTGTGAGATTGATTGGTATAGTAGCTATATTCTATGCAGGAAATGAGAGCCAGATGAAATGGGGAGCTTTTTGTCAATTGCCTTATTTTTCTTATTTAAATTTTTTTCTCGTGCACAGAATGAGAACAGCATGTGTAGTTTAATTCTGCCGGTCCTTCTCAAATCTTTGAAGGTTTTTTTTTTTTAGTTTGTTAAGAATTTATGTTATTTTACTAATATTGATTCATATCCAAAGAGAAATAACCTGAAAATTTCCTTGTCAGTCTTTAAATGTCTGACCAGACGGTTGTAACTCGACTGGGTAAACAGTTTTGTTTTTGACATTGTGGTTTTATCTCTCTCTCTCTCTCTCTCTCTCTCTCTCTCTCTCTCTCTCTCTCTCTCTCTCTCTCTCTGTATGTATATATATGTATGTATGTATGTATGTATGTATATATATATATATATATATATATATATATATATATATATATATATATATATATATATATATATATATATATATATATATATTTATATATATATATATATATAAATATATATATATATATATATATATATATATATAAATATATATATATATATATATATATATATATATATATATATATATATATATATATATATACATAGTTGCTAAGCTCACGGTTGGCAATTCATCCATGTCTCTGATCGTTTCTAGCTAAACAAAGAATTGTGTTTATGTCATCAGTGCCACTTCCTCTCTCTCTCTCTCTCTCTCTCTCTCTCTCTCTCTCTCTCTCTCTCTCAAGAAGTGATGTTGCTAAGACAGTTTTTATGGTGTTCAGGAATTCCTTCATTTGACCTTGCTTCATATATAGATTATATATCAAACAGTGTTGTTAAGTTAATGTCTTGAATTCCCAGAAGGGTGCCATCTGATTTTATAAAAGTAGATGTTAAAATATAAGGGATTTTTGTAAGTATACGGTATATCTTCTCATCTGTCGATACACACATAGATGTGTATATGTATGTATATATATATATATATATATATATATATATATATATATATATATATATATATATATATATATATATATATATATATGTATATATATATATATATATATATATATATATATATATATATATATATATATATATATATATACTATATATATATATATATATATATATATATATATATATATATATATGTATGTATGTATACATACATATATATAAATATATATACATATATAATATATATATATATATATATATATATATATATATATATATATATATATATATACTGTATATATATATAAAGCAGTAAGTTGTTTCATCTAAGGGGTTGTCCCTGTGGAAAAGCCGATACAACAGCAATCACTGGTACCTCCATACTTTAACCGCCTTGGTAGATCGTGTGAATCTTAAGCAGATAATAAAGAACAAAAGCACAATTCAAAGAAAATATAAATAAATCCATTTGGAATATTGTAATCAGAAATAATTTAAAATTCATGAAGGTTTCACTCATAACGGATGCACAAGAGTAACTATTGTATTTTGAATCTCACTAAATTTTTGTTCATCTTTTGTATTGTCTTTTGGCCCTATTTTCTCTTTTAGACATATGGCCATTCTGTTTCGTAATCGTCTGGTAAATAAGTTAACTGCATTTTTTAGTAATTTCGTGTGGAAATTAATACAAATATTAATATACAAAATATTCACTTAAATGCCCGTCCAGTTTGATCTAGAGTCAAAATTGAATCTCGGTGACCAACAAGGCAGAAGAAGACTGACAGAAGGAGATTGGGACCAAGTTAACAAGTTAATGACTTTAACGGGTTATTAAACGTGAAAACGAATCAATAAAGGCCAATGATAATTTTAAAAAGTCAGTCCAGTTCGATCGAGAATCGAAGCAGAACCTCAGTAACCGAACAAGACAGAAGAAAGCGGACGAAATGAAAGTGTGAGAACCAAACAAGACACAAGAAAGCTGATGAAGAGAAAGTGTGAAAACCAAACAAGACACAAGAAAGCTGACGAAATGAAAGTGTGAAAACCAAACAAGACACAAGAAAGCTGATGAAAAGAAAGTGTGAAAACCAAACAAGACACAAGAAAGCTGATGAAATGAAAGTGTGAAAACCAAACAAGACACAAGAAAGCTGATGAAAAGAAAGTGTGAAAACCAAACAAGACACAAGAAAGCTGACGAAATGAAAGTGTGAAAACCAAACAAGACACAAGAAAGCTGACGAAATGAAAGTGTGAAAACCAAACAAGACACAAGAAAGCTGATGAAAAAAAGTGTGAAAACCAAACAAGACACAAGAAAGCTGACGAAATGAAAGTGTGAAAACCAAACAAGACACAAGAAAGCTGATGAAAAGAAAGTGTGAAAACCAAACAAGACACAAGAAAGCTGATGAAATGAAAGTGTGAAAACCAAACAAGGCACAAGAAAACTGATGAAATGAAAGTGTGAAAACCAAACAAGACACAAGAAAGCTGATGAAATGAAAGTGTGAAAACCAAACAAGACACAAGAAAGCTGATGAAAAGAAAGTGTGAAAACCAAACAAGACAAGAAAGCTGACGAAATGAAAGTGTGAAAACCAAACAAGACACAAGAAAACTGATGAAAAGAAAGTGTGAAAAAACCAAACAAGACACAAGAAAGCTGATGAAATGAAAGTGTGAAAACCAAACAAGACACAAGAAAGCTGATGAAGAGAAAGTGAAAAACCAAACAAGACACAAGAAAGCTGATGAAGAGAAAGTGTGAAAACCAAACAAGACACAAGAAAGCTGATGAAGAGAAAGTGTGAAAACCAAACAAGACACAAGAAAGCTGATGAAAAGAAAGTGTGAAAACCAAACAAGACACAAGAAAGCTGATGAAATGAAAGTGTGAAAACCAAACAAGGCACAAGAAACCTGATGAAATGAAAATGCGAAAACCAAACAAGACACAAGAAAGCTGATGAAAAGAAAGTGTGAAAACCAAACAAGACACAAGAAACCTGATGAAGAGAAAGTGTGAAAACCAAACAAGACACAAGAAAGCTGATGAAAAGAAAGTGTGAAAACCAAACAAGACACAAGAAACCTGATGAAGAGAAAGTGTGAAAACTAAACAAGACACAAGAAAGCTGATGAAAAGAAAGTGTGAAAACCAAACAAGACACAAGAAAGCTGACGAAATGAAAGTGTGAAAACCAAACAAGACACAAGAAAGTTGATGAAATGAAAGTGTGAAAACCAAACAAGACACAAGAAAGTTGATGAAATGAAAGTGTGAAAACCAAACAAGACAGAAGAAAGCTGATGAAAAGAAAGTGTGAAAACCAAACAAGACACAAGAAAGCTGATGAAATGAAAGTGTGAAAACCAAACAAGACAGAAGAAAGCTGATGAAATGAAAGTGTGAAAACCAAACAAGACAGAAGAAAGCTGATGAAATGAAAGTGTGAAAACCAAACAAGACAGAAGAAAGCTGATGAAAAGAAAGTGTGAAAACCAAACAAGACACAAGAAAGCTGATGAAATGAAAGTGTGAAAACCAAACAAGACAGAAGAAAGCTGATGAAAAGAAAGTGTGAAAACCAAACAAGACAGAAGAAAGCTGATGAAATGAAAGTGTGAAAACCAAACAAGACACAAGAAAGCTGATGAAATGAAAGTGTGAAAACCAAACAAGACAGAAGAAAGCTGATGAAAAGACAGTGTGAAAACCAAACAAGACAGAAGAAAACTGATGAAATGAAAATGCGAAAACCAAACAAGACACAAGAAAGCTGACGAAATGAAAGTGTGAAAACCAAACAAGACACAAGAAAGCTGATGAAAAGAAAGTGTGAAAACCAAACAAGACACAAGAAAGTTGATGAAATGAAAGTGTGAAAACCAAACAAGGCACAAGAAAACTGATGAAATGAAAGTGTGAAAACCAAACAAGACACAAGAAAGCTGATGAAAAGAAAGTGTGAAAACCAAACAAGACACAAGAATGCTGACGAAATGAAAGTGTGAAAACCAAACAAGACACAAGAAAGCTGATGAAATGAAAGTGTGAAAACCAAACAAGACACAAGAAAGCTGACGAAATGAAAGTGTGAAAACCAAACAAGACACAAGAAAGCTGATGAAAAGAAAGTGTGAAACCAAACAAGACACAAGAAAGTTGATGAAATGAAAGTGAAAACCAAACAAGGCACAAGAAAACTGATGAAATGAAAGTGTGAAAACCAAACAAGACACAAGAAAGCTGATGAAAAGAAAGTGTGAAAACCAAACAAGACACAAGAAAGCTGACGAAATGAAAGTGTGAAAACCAAACAAGACACAAGAAAGCTGACGAAATGAAAGTGTGAAAACCAAACAAGACACAAGAAAGCTGACGAAATGAAAGTGTGAAAACCAAACAAGGCACAAGAAAGCTGACGAAATGAAAGTGTGAAAACCAAACAAGACACAAGAAAGCTGGTGCAATGAAAGTGTGAAAACTAAACAAGACACAAGAAATCTGACAAAATGAAAGTGTGAAAACTAAACAAAACAGAAGAAACCTGATGAAATAAAAGTGTGAAAACTAAACAAGACACAAGAAAGCTGATGAAATGAAAGTGTGAAAACCAAACAAGACACAAGAAAGCTGATGAAACGAAAGTGTGAAAACCCAAAAAGACAGAAGAAAGCTGATGAAAAGAAAGTGTGAAAACCAAACAAGACACAAGAAAGCTGGTGCAATGAAAGTGTGAAAACTAAACAAGACACAAGAAATCTGACAAAATGAAAGTGTGAAAACTAAACAAAACAGAAGAAACCTGATGAAATAAAAGTGTGAAAACTAAACAAGACACAAGAAAGCTGATGAAATGAAAGTGTGAAAACCAAACAAGACACAAGAAAGCTGATGAAAAGAAATGAAAACCCAAAAGACAGAAGAAAGCTGATGAAAAGAAAGTGTGAAAACCAAACAAGACACAAGAAAGCTGATGAAGAGAAAGTGTGAAACCAAACAAGACACAAGAAAGCTGCAATGAAAGTGTGAAAACTAAACAAGACACAAGAAATCTGACAAAATGAAAGTGTGAAAACTAAACAAAACAGAAGAAACCTGATGAAATAAAAGTGTGAAAACTAAACAAGACACAAGAAAGCTGATGAAATGAAAGTGTGAAACCAAACAAGACACAAGAAAGCTGATGAAAAGAAAGTGTGAAAACCCAAAAGACAGAAGAAAGCTGATGAAATGAAAGTGTGAAAACCAAACAAGACACAAGAAAGCTGATGAAAAGAAAGTGTGAAAACCCAAAAAAGACAGAAGAAAGCTGAAATGAAAGTGTTAAAACCAAACAAGACACAAGAAAGCTGATGAAAAGAAAGTGTGAAAACCAAACAAGACACAAGAAAGCTGATGAAACGAAAGTGAAAACCAAACAAGACACAAGAAAGCTGATGAAAAGAAAGTGAAAACCCAAAAAGACAGAAGAAAGCTGACGCA
>NC_089781.1:93915487-94002987 GCF_040412425.1 Macrobrachium rosenbergii
TGATCAGTTTTGGAGTGGTGACCAGCAAGAAAATCCTGACACTGTTGGCGCGTAACACCTTTGAAAATCTCAAAGTATACTACCTTGTTAATTTTTTATTTTCTTCTTTGCATACGTATTTTTCTGTTATTTCCTTATCTCTGTCTTTCCATGGCTTGTTTAATGTTTTCGTCAACTCATCCCATTCTGTGGGAATTTCCTTGGCAAAGCGATAAGTGTTTTAGCTTATTTGTTTATTTCGAGTAATAATCAAAATAATACTAATCAAAATGCAAAAACAAGCATCGACATCATTCATTCATCAGCATCATCCGGAAACGTCGAAAACCCTCATTTATTATTTTGAGACCAAACCGAAGCCACGGCCGAAACCGAGATTTCGGACGACGATCTTGGCCATTACTCCCTTTTGCTCATTTGCAGGTTTAATTGAATATGTAAACTTAGCCGACATTTCGTTCGATTTTAATTATTTTGACTCCGAGGGGATTCGGCAGCCGGTTCCGGTTTCAATTAGAAAACTCCCTTATTTTATAAGTTCACCCCCAAAAAAAAAAAATAAAAAGAAAAAGAGAAAAAAGAAATAAGGTCGAGTTTCGAAAATATAATTCTTCTTCTTCTTCTTCTTCTTCTTCTCCTCCGTGATTCGAGAGTTCGTAATGTGCCTGTGTGACGACTTCATTATTTATTGGCGTAATTGAGAGGTTTGTTGATGTGGCAGCGCTGTTTCAGACGATTGCGAGGGTGCGTGTTTTTGTCGTGTTTCTTTTTTCTATTCTTCTTCTTCTTCTTCTTCTTCTTCTTCTTCTTCTTCTTCTTCTTCTTCTTCTTCTTCTATTAATAGTTTGTCGATATTGTTGTTACTATGACTTATGATTATTGTTATGTTTATCATCATTGTCATTTTTTAACCACTAATAATAATAATAATAATAATAATAATAATAATAATAATAATAATAATAATAATAATAGGTGATGTTGATACTGACCTCCTTTATTTTTGCATAACTAGGTTGGTATTTCTGATTATTATTATTATTATTATTATTATTATTATTATTATTATTATTATTATTATTATTATTATTATTATTATTTTCTAAAAGATATGTATACCAGTGTTATCATTAATCTTTATTTAACAAATATTTGAACAGTTCACGAGCGTATTTGTATTGTTAAAGAATAATTTTGTCTTATTCTGGGCAGTTAAGTAATAAGTAACTAGACCGTTAAGAATTCATTTAAAAATGCCATCTGGTTGGTAAAAATTAAGGTAAAATTAACTAGTTTTATAAAAAAAAAATAAAGACAAGTTGTTATAAATCATGGAAATGGTAACCATTATTTTTATAATAAAAAAGGTAAATAAATAATTCTAATAAGCAGAATCATGCAGGTGACTTACTTTTGTCAAAAGAAAACGCATCCATTTTCTTCTTCTTGAATACATGAATGAAAATAACATGCATTTTCTTCTTCTATTTCTTCTTCTTCTTCTTCTTCTTCTTCTTCTTCTTCTTCTTCTTCTTCTTCTTCTTCTTCTTCTTCTTCTATTAATAGTTTGTTATTTTTTGACTTATGATTATTGTTATGTTTATCATATTGTCATTTTTCTAATTAATAATATTATTATTATTATAATAATAATAATAATAATAATAATAGGTGATGTTGATACTGACCTCCTTTATTTTTGCATAACTAGGTTGGTATTTCTGATTATTATTATTATTATTATTATTATTATTATTATTATTATTATTATTATTATTATTATTATTATTATTATTATTATTTTCTAAAAGATATGTATACCAGTGTTATCATTAATCTTTATTTAACAAACATTTGAGCAGTTCACGAGCGTATTTGTATTGTTAAAGAATAATTTTGTCTTATTCTGGGCAGTTAAGTAATAAGTAACTAGGCCGTTAACAATTCATTTAAAAAATGCCATCTGGTTGGTAAAAATTCCCATAGGTAAAATTAACTGTAGTTTTATAAAAAAAATAAAGATAAGTTGTTATAAATCATGGAAATGGTAACCATTATTTTTATAATAAAAAAGGTAAATAAATAATTCTAGTCTTCAGATAGCTAAGCAGAACATCATGCAGTTATTTCTGGAAATATTTTACCTGACTTACTTTTACGTCGAAAGAAAACGCATCCATTTTCTTCTTCTTGAATCGACATGAATGAAAATAGCATGCATTTTCTTCTTCTTCTATTTCTTCTTCTTCTTCTTCTTCTTCTTCTTCTTCTTCTTCACCGAGCGCATAATTCTGGAATAATGAAAAGAAGAAAACTCTCCCGTCGGCGGCGTCTTCTCATTGCACGAGAGGGTGTGTTTTATTCAGCCCGGGAACACTACCGGAGTTGCCTGCCACATGTACAATAACATCCGTTACAAACGAAGGGCGTAATGAGAATCCCCGAAGACGCCCCAGGGGTCCTGTGTTCCTTATAACCCCCGCTCCCCTCCCCGGCCCACACCTCCTCCCCCTCCCCCTTCTTTAGTCCCCGAGATCATTTTACGTTCTCAGCATTTCAACAATTAAGAAATCCCATTAATTCCTTCAGGTCATAATGATCAGGAAACAGTAGATCTAGAGTGTGTTTAAAAGGCAAGGGGAGGAAAATTTCTCTCTCTCTCTCTCTCTCTCTCTCTCTCTCTCTCTCTCTCTCTCTCTCTCTCTCTCTCTCTCTCTCTCTCTCTCTCTTATTGGAATTATATTATATCCAGTTTTATTTTTCAAACTCGTACATGGATGGAAATTATCCATTCACATAGTTACCATATATAATATATATATATATATATATATATATATATATATATATATATATATATATATATATATATATATATATATATATATATTGTTGCTTGTTTATTAGTCTAAATCCAGATGTACTCTTTTCAGTGATAAATGCCTGAACCAGTACAAGATGCAGATCTTTTGCCGGGAGACAGAGGCCCACCTGCAGATGCATCCTCACCTGAACGACCTCAAACCAGCGTCGACAACTGGCCTCATCACCCCTGACCTCTGGCTTCGTGACTGTACCCAGAACAGTGAAGCGGTAAGCAGTGTGGAGCTCCTTGATAACCTTGGAGATACTTTCACTCTAATTCTCTCGTTCTCTGTCACGAATATGTTTAGACAGTGCCTCTAAAGGCCCCTTGTATGATGAGATAAGCATATTTTTAAGTAGCTAATAATTCTCTGCAGCATTTACAACCAAGTTTGTCATAGAAATCCTTCTGGTCTTATATTATGACTTTTTAGAACTGTGAACCTCTCATTAAAGCCTAGTTTCTTTCCAGGACTCAGGTCCAGATGGAGATATACAAGTGGAATCTCCATCATCTCCACCCCCTGTATCCCCTCCCTCGGTGTCCTCCGACCCCAGCGAGCCGGTTAACCTAACTACGCAGGCTGCTTCAAGAAATGAGTCTCAGAGGTCTTCGCCCTCCTTATCTCAGAGATCGCCAATTGCTAGTCGTCAGGGGTCCTCTAGGTCCTCCGAAGTGCTAAGTCCAGGGCCACCTCCAGCTCCTCGTTACGGTCGCCCGAGATTAAGAAACCGCCGTGAAGGAATCAAGGACATAGGAAGGCCTAGAACTGTCCGAGCCTCCTTGCAGTTAGCCCGATCTGCTAATCAGGACATTGAGAAGTCAGATGAGCCCATCCGTTTGCCAACTATACGCGTTCGGCAGCTAGAAGCACAACAGCAGCAAGAACAGTTGGCTGCTGAGCATGAGCTGCCCAGCAGCAGTGGCGTTGGTGGCGATAACAGCAGTGATGTTCCGTCACCTCATCCCGCACCTCAGCCACCAGCTTTGCCTCTTGGTAGTCTTGGTGGGGGTTTGGGTGGCTTACTGCCTATGGTGGGTGGAGCTCCCCTACTGTTACCCCACATGTTGCCACATGACATACCACGTACTCCTCTACTTCCTCATCTGCTTTTGCAGCATCCTGAACTTTTAAGACCTCCTCCACTTCGCCATCCTTTGCTTCCAGCTCCTCCAGCACCTGCTCCTCCTACCCCTGCACCTCCAACTGTTCCCCCACCTCCTCCCCCTGCCCCACCTAAAACACCAAGCTCTCTATTACCACCGGTCACTGTGTTAATACCTTGTCCACTACCCATCCCAGTGCCTATCCCCATTCCAGTACCTATACCTATACCAGTATCCTCTCACCCCGATGGAAATGAAACTAGGTCTACCACCACCCCTGGAAAGGACACAGTAGGACGGCCCCGGGCAGCCCCTCGGAAAGAAGGAAGTAGATCAGGCTCTGTCATAGCAGGACCAGTGGTTGCAGCTGCAAGTGCTACAGTTCCTCAGTCCTGTCCCGTTCCAGTACAGCCTCCTCCTCCACCGCCTCCTCCCCCACCAACAACTTCCTCCTCTTCCTGTGATAGTGAGAGAAATGCCCCAGCCAGGCCAGACAGAGAACGACGTAGCATATTACGGTACACATCGGATGTATATGAGATCAATGGCATGTTTTTACCCAGGGATTCTGCATGGGAAGCTCCTGAACCACTTCAGCTTCGTCGTGCTTTAGTAGGTGACCCGGGACGTGGATCCCCTTATGAGCATCAAAGTGATTTTGACTCGCATGGTGTGTCCCATTCACCATCTCCAGAACCAGCTGAAGACAACAAGGAATCTCTGACTGGACTCACAAGAAACAGGGAGGAAGATGTAAGCACTGTGAAAAAGCTGCTTGGTGAGGATGAAGAGGGAAGCCATGGCGGGGGAGATGTTGTCAAACTGAGGTCGTCAACACCTACTACAGTTGCTTCCCCGAACACTTCTCCTTCAACCAGTAGGAAGAGGCACACCACAACGGAACATCACCAACAGCCTTTGCCAAAGAAGAAGCACCTCCTTGTGTGACACTGGTTCAGGTGGTTTCTGTACTTGTAAATTATGAGCAGAAAAGGAAATCTATGGTTCCTCTTGTATCTGAGCTGGAGGAGAAACCCTTTTCCACGACAGATAGCAGCAACGACTTCATGAAAGGAAAATAGATCATGCTCTAGTTATTTAATGTGCTCAAGCTTTACTAGAAGGGAAATGTTTAAAATGAAAAGATGGTATACTGTACAGTCACCTGCCCATCTAAAGTCTTGTAAATAGATTAAATGTAGTTAAAATGGGGAGCATATGATAAGAAATTATGTGTGTAAACCAATTCAACCGTGTTTTCTGTATCAGCCCTGCCTTGGAGGCCACCATTAAATGTTAGCTTACAAGAAAAACACTATTTGTGAAATTTTGTGTGCCAAAGAAAACTGGATATTGTTTTTTAAAAGAGCTTAAATTCCTGATTTTGAGAACTTGAAAAAAGATATTTTAGTCAAAAACACGTCAAAGGTATTTTCGTCCTGCCAAATTCAGATTGTGGATCTATCCAAAGGAGACTGCAGTCTCACAACGTCGAGATATAGAAAACACTACAGAGATTTACAGAGAAAACCTCTCACTCCTGCATCATGGTATTACCACTATCATGCACGTCTCCACTCTGTACGATAGCTATCTATCTTACTGTCTGTATCATAACTGTACAATGACTTTATAAATGTAACTGTATATACAGTGATATATTCTTATGCTACGTGTTATATAAATGTTTGATGTTGATATATCAAAGTATACATGTATATGTGCCACGCAGTTCTCTTTTTCACGTAATTTTGTAGTGCGCTCTCTTTCTCCTCATTTCTCTCGTTCCTAAAGATATCTAGTCACTGGGGCTGGTGTACATTATTTATGTGAGAAGAAAAAAAAAATGGATGCATTGTTTTCAAAAGGAAATTGAAAGCAGTGGCTGGAGAAGTTAACGGAAAATACTCGATTCAAAACAAAAGACTTCGCGATGATTAAGTTGAAAAAGAGGTTGTCCCTTTCCGGGGGATTTTTTTTTTTTATTTGTCTGGTTAAATTTAGGTCTGCTGGCCGGTATCTAGCGTGTCATGTTTTTGTTTAAGTTTGGAATCACTCTTTATTCGGACTCGCCCAAAGTGTCAGCATATTTGACACTATTTTTTAACTGTAGAATCACTCTTCATTTAGAATCACCCAAAGCTTCGGTAAATTTGAAACTGTTTTACCACAATGTAATTGATTCAGTATTATCTGACTGTATGTATATATGGAAAAACAAAAACTAAACAGGCATTGGGTATGCAAAGATTAATTCTTTCATTGATTATGATGAAAATAAAAATCAAAGCTAGATGTCGGTTCCAATTGGAGACCAGTATCTTCTGTAGTAAGTTCTCCAGTCACTGCAGCTCACACACAGTGTAAAAAAGATTTTCTCTTCTGAGGAAAAAGAACATATTGATGCCCTTAATGTTTGCAAGTTAGGCTTCATGCACACAGAAAGAAGTTCAGTAGGTTGAGAAAGTTACTTTTAGAAGAAGAGGTAAGAGTGAAAAGTTATGTTTGCTATTAGCTCTTGTACAGAGCAGATTTTTACCTGGTCTAATCCTCTGGCAGATTCTAAATATATTCTTCATAAAAACAATGGCAAATGACTGTCCAAAATTACTTGCTTTTTGCCCTAATAACACTTCTGAAGTATACGCATTTCAGTTGTGTACAATTTCTTTTGACACAGCCGTTAAGTTTCTTGCAGTCCCTTGCAGTTTCTCAGAGTAAGCGTCACGTTCCAGCTGCAGTTATTTACAGTTTCTCTCAAGGAATCCAAAGAGTTTCAGCTGGTACTGCCAAGTACCTGCCAGCAATTTGGTTGCGGTTTCTTCAGCCATCACCTGTAGGTGGTTAACTTACAGTTACCTTCATTTTGTCAAAAGGGGTACAACTTGTAACTTTCAGTCTGTTTTGAACCACTTTCTGTGTACAAGTAGCCTTAGTGTTTGTCCTGCTTCGCCTAGTAAAGGTTAGTAAACATTTTTTTTTTTCGTACTGAGCTCATTCCTAACTGATTAGACTTCTATCTGGGAGACTTATCACTTCTCAGTGGGTGATCTGCTAAATTACTTTTACTGTTATTAGAAAGCACTCGCACCAATTATACTGGAAGGTGTCGGCTGAAAACCTTGGCAAGTAAAGGAAACTCTTGTAAAAAAAATTAAAACGGGAAAAACGTTGTTTTTTATGTATAAAAGTCGCCTTAACAGTTGTAATTATCTCAAGATCAAACGTAAAAAGATAAATAAACTGGATAGCGGGATAAGAAAAGAATTTATATATTGAAATCCGTATTGTAGCCCAAAAGATAGCCGTAGACCCATCTTCTGAGGGATTACAGAAGCAACTACCAGTGTTACCATCTGAAAAACATTACCTTTTCTGTTACCATGTTTACAACTGACGTTTGTATCTTTCAACCTGAGAACGAAATACTCTAGAGTAAGGTTAGGCCTGGCCAAATCTTTTCAAGTTTATAAATATACTTCCTTTACGTGGACACCAAAACGGAAAGGCCTGTGGGACACACACACACACACACTGGTCTTGAAGATTACGAAAAAGACAGCATATTTGACCACCAAAAAAGATGTCCTTTTGTAGCCACAAAAAGATGGCCCTTAGGTATTACCAAGATTAAATGGCTCTTGGTGGCCACCTGAAAGTTAGCAGCCACCAGAAGTGGCCTTCCTGAACACCAAAATAATGTCCTTTTGTGTCCACCAAGTACATGACATATGGTTGGCCTAAACATAATTTTTAGTGGCCACAAAAATGAAATGCCTTTTGTAAAAATTGGCAAAGATGGCCGTAGTATTTTAGATGAAGAATTGGTTCTGTCACACTGCTCTCTACTCTACCCTGCTTCATTTTCTTTCAGTTATTTTATTTTACACTACAATACTCATCTCATTCAGTCTAGCAACTGTTTCTTATCCTCCCCATGCGAAAAACCAGATCTCCCGAGAATGAAACTTTTGTACTGTTTACTTTCGAAGAAAGTTTTCTCGCTAATATGACAGTGCGGAAAAAAGAAGCCTTCATATTTTTCTGTTCAATGATATCGCCAACTTTTCCAACAAAGTCTTTAGAATGAATATAAGATTATAATGCTAGTTATAGTCATACTAATGATTACGATTAATTTAATAACTTGGTAATGTTAATAATAATGCAGCCACTTGCTTGAGACAACTCTCCCTTCTGTACTAAAAGTAACTTGGTTTATATTTCCTTCAGAATCCCTCCCTTTGATAGAAGGCCTATATATCCGTCAGGTGCGAGCTCAGGCGATCTTCTTCTTCTTCTTAAGGACGTAAGCAGGCAGGTTAATGAACGACTGTGCTCTAGATTTGTTGCTGTGCATTCCAGTCCCTTGTTGTCCAGGTAGTAGCAGATTCTGTAATAAAGATGGAAAATATTGTTGGAACTTTCACTCGTCCTCCTCTGCAACGTGACTGAGTATGCCCTCGTGAAGTGAGGCTTTTAAAAGAAACAAGAATGGTTGTTTGGTCTGTGGAAAATATAATCTTTCCAACGCCATTTTAATCATTAATGTTAAATATAAAATGTAATTATTGTTACTGTCTTTATTCAGTGCGTTATTGGCATATATTTAGAGGTATTTGGATAACAGTTTCATAAACAAAAAAGTATTTTTATTGTCTAAGTAAACCATGCCATTTCTCTAGTGAGACTAGTTTTCAAATTAATATTTCACAAAATAAATACGAATTTCTATTAGCTCTTCCTGTTTTTGAATAGGAATGTAATTATTTCATCCATAATTTCACATTCCAGTATATCAGAGACAAGAGCTTACACTTCTTTTAATAATATATGCTATGGAGCAATTTGATGTTGAACAATTGAATTTATGATATGACACTATAGGAAGATCAGTTTGTACTAAGAACTCTTTGACAGAATACTTCAAAGGTAAACAAATAATGACATCAGATATTTTCCGAGAACCGCTAACTTATGATGTATGCGGTTAGCCCTGACTAATGAAGTATATTTAGCAGATTCTAAACCTATTCTATTCTTATGGAGACGAAAAGAACTTCCATTCAGATTCTCTTCTTCACCTTACGTCTCTTATATTTGTCAGGTGTTTTGTATTGCCACTGGTGGCAAAGTAGAATCAGATAAAGGTATAGCTTGGTTGTGTCTTGTCCCATAATACAGGTTTTTATTTTGTCACTAGTTGTGAGGTTATGTTGTTTCTATAATGGGAGACTTTTTCTGAAGTGAGTGTAAAACTATTCTGTGATCAGATCTCAGGATTTTTTCGTTGAGCCTTCTAAGACTGTTTAGTTACTAAAATGAGGAATTGTCCAGGTTCTAAATGTGAAATTCTCTTATTGATAAATGTGTCATAATTTAGGTAAGAAATGTGAGAATAATTGTTATAGATAAGCCATTGCACATACTTCAGGTTGTAAACGAGCCCAATTATAGAACACGTGATTCAAAATAGAAGAAAAATATAATTAAAGTGAAGTTAACTGTGCAATGGTTATTTCGTTATTTATTAAAAGTTTCCTAAAGCCTTTAACTTGCCCAAACTTCATTCTAACAATTTGCTTGCACTTGAAAACGTACATTTCGTTGTGGATGGTTCAGTATATGAATTAAATGACATATTTTACTTATAATAACAGCCCAAGTGATCTGGTATTTAATTTATAGCTTATTCTATAGGAAGCAAAAAAACTAAAGTGAAAAAACATTGACAGCAGCGTGAAGAACATAAGTGGGGGCTCTTGGGAGGTGCCGTTACATAGGTAACCCAATGTTACAGTACTTGAAGGAACTGGTTAACATGGCGGATGACAGCCGTCCACTGACAGCAAATCGCCTCACATTTTTAAAGTCGAAATACGCAAAAGGTAAGAGATTTGTTATCTAAATAATTACAATATGGTTTCATTGGCTTTGTGTAGGCTTTAATATTACCACATGGAATTGGTTTTATGAAATGGTAGGTTCAGGAGAAGGTACCGTAGGCTAGACCTGTAACCCAGCCAGATTTCTCCAGGTTGCCGCAAATGACTTTGGACAGGAGCTAGGTAAATATATTTGGTACTTTAGGCCATAATTGCATTTTTGATAATCCTACAATTGAGCTCTGGGTTATTTTTGGGAAGACCCCCATGGGTTATTTTTGGGAAGACCCCCCTAGGCTATTTTTCGGAAGACCCCCTAGGCTATTTTTCGGAAGACCCCCATGGGTTATTTTTCGGAAGACCCCCCTAGGCTACCCCTAGGCTATTTTTGGAAGACCCCTAGGCTATTTTTCGGAAGACCCCCATGGGTTATTTTTGGGAAGACCCCCCTAGGCTATTTTTTCGGAAGACCCCTAGGCTATTTTTGGGAAGACCCCCATGGGTTATTTTTCGGAAGACCCCCCTAGGCTATTTTTCGGAAGACCCCCCTAGGCTATTTTTCGGAAGACCCCCATGGGTTATTTTTCGGAAGACCCCCCTAGGCTATTTTTCGGAAGACCCCCATCGGTTATTTTTCGGAAGACCCCAGCCAGTTATTTTTCGAAGACCCCAGCCATTTTTGCACAAAACCAAATTATTTTGGGTAACAACAGACAAAAATAATTAATCAAATTACGACTTAAAAGGAATGACAATACCAACCCCCACCCCCCTCCATATCTAATACCACAAAAATTTAACCAGTGTTACACATGGAGGGGGTAGGGGCCCGATTGTTGTTATGGTAATTATAGCTGGCTGTCGGTGAATTTGATTAATTATTTTTTTGCTTTATTTACATTTACTTGAAGGTCAAGATTTTAAAGTAATATTTTGTCAGCCGTTTTGAACTAAAGTTTGACCCAAGAAAAATATAAGTTGTAATGTGGGAGGTGGCTGAGAGTCATTCATGGAAAAAGCCCCCACCCTCCTCCATAGGCTGATTTTTCGGCAAAATTTTAACCAGTAAACATCCTAAAAATACCAACCTAACGCACACGTAGGGGCTATTTTTACTGGTTAGGCTATTTTTTGCCCCCTAGGCTATGGAGGGGGATGGGCAGTAGGCTATTTTTTGGAAGACCTACCCCAGGCTATTAGGTAATTCAAGAAGGCCCCAGTCTTCAAAGGTCAATTACCAGTTTAGTTACATGCTTAACAACAGACAAAAATAATTACTTTAAAATCTTTAAAATGTAAATAACAATAAGCAAACGCCCCTTCCATATCTAATACTCACAAAAATGTAACCAGTACACACTCTTTAGAATTACCGGTTGGTATTTTTAGGTTCTTTTAGTGGCCTATCATTTCCTAGCCATTTTTACATGAAAAACCCAAAATGTGTTTTCATGCAAAAATGGCTAGCTGGCGCCTTTCGAAATGGCTGGCTGGAATCTTCCGAAAAATTACCGAGCTCTGCATGGAGATAACCATTAATAATAAAAATTTTTTACGTACGGATTTAGAAAAGGATGTATAGGCTAGGCTATATAGGTTAATGTAGTACAGGTGAGATAATTTGAGAAGTTTATCAAGATTATTTGAGAAATGTAACATCTTTTGTATATGTATTACTGTGAACCCCAAGGAGCTGTTACTAAAGATGGTGTCCCACGGACTTTTCTGTTGAATTACAGGCATTTTGATGTAAAAATTTTATTGGTAAAACTGCAAAATACTACAGCACCCCTCAAGGCTAGTTCAGTAATTACCAGTTTATGTATGTAATGGGGATGAAGGTAAAACAATAAAAGTCTGTAAATACCATCAACACAGGCAAAATATATAAACATACATAGTAACATAGACGACGAATACTGTGGTTGGCGATTAGTCGGAATCAGGCGATGGAAGTTGTTTGAAGTTTTACCATTTAGTTTAACTGTTTTAAAGTGCGTGTTGAACGTTCCTAACATTAGTTTTTTTTAGGAAGTAAGTACTTTTAGTGATAGTTGACCCCACCTTGAGGCTATATCTTACAATTTGAAGGACAACAGTGGGAAAATGGGGTTTTTTGATGAGGGAAAACACAAAAGCTAAGTTTATGGAATGTTTTCCAACAAATATCATTCATTAGGGTAAGGAGCCTGGTGCCCTAGGATAGGTTAGGTTAAGGGGGGTGTTGGTCAAGTTGTAACCTCATTATTGCTCATTTGTAATGCCCTAGGTTAGGTTAGATGGGGTCTTTGCCTAGGCAAGGCTCCTACATCCTAGGTTAGATTAGGAAGGGGGGTCCCCACAGCTTGGTAAGGATCCAGCTGTATAGGGTAGTTTTGGGGTTCAGTTTATTCTACATTATTTTTTATATAACTAGTTTTTATAAATAATTTTGATTGTAAATCTACTGTACTAGTTTTGTAGTCCTTTTGTCATTATTAATAACAATTCATTGTTTATAAAAACAACATGATTAGATCTTTATGTACAGTATGTGATATTAATATTGGAACAATCTTTTTTAAATAAAACTTTTGTTTCTTATAGTTTGTTCACAATCATTCAGTTTACTAACAGCCTGCTTACAACCATTTTTGAGATAGGCTTTTATTTCATCTTTGGTCACCAGTTATTCTTTGTTGGAACTGTGTAATTATCATTTAACAGAATCATGTCAAACATATTTAGTAGATTTGTGTAACAGCCATAAAATATCAAACTTAGATTTACTGTCATTGCAAGTAAAGTTCCAGTAAGAAAAATAAGTGGCATACTTTATTAGTTAGCAATGGAAAAAGTAAAATGTTAAGATTTCAAGTTTTGGTATTAATTTAGTACATTATTATAATGATGGTGATTTTATACATATAGGTTAAAGTTCTTTTAGTGAGTGCCCTGCCTTCTTTGTTTTTTCTTTGTCACTATAAGTAGAGCTTTGTTGACTGGTTGTCATTAATGGAATGGTGATTAAAAAAATACTTTCTTTTGTGTTTTGCAAAGCAATGTGTTCTTAAGTGATGATGTACTACTACTGTACTTATTTTGATGTCACAGATCTGAAGGTGGGCTCTTTATTTAGTCATTTACCATATGTGTATCCTTTTGCAGATGGACACTTCCTGATTGGATGCAAAAACAATGTGAAACAGCTCTGTGACAAACATCTGTGAGTCCAGGAAGAATTTGATGCAGGAAAGTCTGAACGACTGGAGTTATGACCATGTTTAATGTCTGCAGAAATACAAAGCACTAGAACCAGGAAGTTCTCAGTTACTGGAGACATGACCTCAGTGAACCTGTGGATGACCTCAAACAATTACAATCAGGAGGATCTGAATGAGTGAAGTTATGAGGAAGGGACCACTAAGAATTAGAGGTAGGATGATCTGAAGGACTTGAGCCATTGGTATGATGAAAAGTGAACCATGTCTAAAGTGAGTTCAGGATGATTAAGCCATACTATTTTCAGCTGTGAACCTGTTAGGCCATCACAACTTTAGGCCATCACAACTTTAGGCCATATGAAGTTTAGGCCATAAGACATGGTGGAAGCTCCTTGAGACGCTGTGTTTAGTACTAGCCCCTAGGGGATCAGAGTATTATATACGCCCATTTCAGCCGTTTGCCAGTTTGGATGTTGGCTTATGGCCAAAACAACCAGGACCCTCTAAGATGACCCCCATGGCGCCATGAGAATAAGAAGCAGGATGATGTCTGACTAGCCAAGGCCAGGACGAACCTTGGTGGGATCACAAAGAACTGAAAGTGGTAGAATATGAATAATTAGAGCCACAGACATGTTGAACATCCAGGGGACCAGGGAGAATACTAAGCAGAAAGGGTAAACAACTAAATGCATGACCATGTACGTGTTTGGGACCTGCAAGTATAAATAATTGACACCATAAACATTTTGACACATGGTAGTATGAAAATTTTAAAATGAGTCCCTGAATGAATGAAACAAGAACATCTGTGGGACTTGAAGAATTGCAAGCAATAAGCTCTGAACAACTTTAACACACCATTTTTAAGTGAGAGAATCTGAATGGCGAGAACCATTAAATGAACATCCATGAGACCATGAAGAGTTATAAACAAGAGGATCCAAATGGCCTGAACATTTATGGGACCATAAGGAGTTTCAGGCAAAATGATCTGATTCACTGAAAGCATCGGCATTATGATCATCTAAGTGACAAGGAAGATTGAAGCTAAAGCATCTGAATGACTGGAATGGTTGCCATGATGAACATCTGTGGAACTTGACAAATTTATAGCAAGAGGATCCAACTTACTAGAAGCATCACCCTGATGAATATCTTTGAGGTCAAAAGGATTTGAAGCACGAGGGTCTTAACACAACTTAACATTTGTGGTACTTTTGAGTAATTTGAAACAAGGGGGGATATAAATGACTGAAACCATCTTCATATGTAGTAATATGAAGAATATTAAACAGATGTGTGAGTGATTGAAGCCATCACTTTGATGGGCAGCTCAGGGGCCATGATGAACTTGAAAGGAAATTCAAGGTAACTTTATTTTAATGATGTACATTTTTTCTCAGTAAATTTTACATTTAGGAATAAGAACAGTGGTAATTTATTTGGTTTAATAAGTATTTTTATGATATTTCTTTCATTATCTCATGATATTTCAATTTTTAATGTTAGGCAAATATTATTTATGAGCTGAATGCATTGTTACGTAAATATTTTTGTTGCTTTACAGGACTGTGGTGAATTTAAGAATTCTTCTCAGTGCCAGGAACCTCTACAGTAGAGATCTGCAAGATCATGAAGAATTAGAAGCAAGAGGATCCAGTTCTTGAAATGTTTATGGGACCAAATGAAATTTTAAGCTAAATTATCCGAATTACTGTACATCTATATGACTGTGAAGAATTCGAAGCAAGAGCAACTGATTGGCTGAAACCATTGCCATGGTGAACATCTGTAGAATGGACAGATGTAATTCCAACAAGAGGATCAAACTGACTGAACCCTCACCCTGATGAATATCTATAAGGTCAGAAGAATATGACACAAGAGGATTTGGACAATTTAAACATTTTTTGGATCTGTAAAGAATATGAAATAAGGGGATCGTAATGGCTGAAACCCTCTTTGTAGTGAATCAGTATGGGCCTATGAAGATGCTGAAACAAGTGTATCTGGATGATTGAAGTCATCAGCGTGACAAATATTTTAGGGGCCGTGAAAAATATGGAGCAAATATATTGGTTGCCGTGGAGAACTTTAAGGAAATTCAAGGTACTTACTAATTCATGTGATGTTTACTTTTTCTCAGAAATTTTGACATGATAAATTAGTCATTGAGGATTATGAATACTACTGATTCAGCTAAGGAATATTTGATTTAAATGGATCCTTTTTATGAAATTTCATTATTGTATCTCGTGAAATTTCTAGTTTTCACATTAGGATGATATTATTGATAAAGCTTACTTTATTTTTATTGCATTACAGTACTTCAAACATCTGTGAGACCCTGAAGAAATAGGAGCAAGAGTACCCAAATAACCTGAGCACTTTTGGGACCATAAGAAGTTTTAAATAAAATGATCCTAAGTGTTCATTTTGAACATATGTTGGCCATTGAAGAATCAGAAATAAATGTACGGTATCTTGAATGATTGAAGCCAACACCATGAGGAACATCTTAGGAACTGTGAATAATTTTAAGGTAATTCAAGGTATGGTATGATTAAGACAAGCTGATTACAGTAGTGTTCATGTTTTTACTTACAGTAGTAATTTCGTTTTGAGAACTTAAATGATCTGATTAATAAAAATTTGATTATTTGAATCTTTTTGTGCCATTTCATTCATATTTCATTCAATTTTTGTTTTCAATGTTAAGAAAATAACACTGAACTGTGGGGTATGTTATTGTGCACTATTTTTATTGCATTACAGTACTGGGTGTGTGTGTGTGTGTGTGTGTCACCTCCTAGATTTAAAGAAGAGGACCAGAGTGCCAGGAAGCACCAAAGTGAACATCTGCAAGACCTTGAAGATTTAGGAGCATGAATATCCAAATTACTTGATTATTTATGGGACCATAAGGATTTTTAAGCAAAATTATCTGTATTATTGAAACCATCACCATTATAATCATAATGTGTGACCCTGAAGAATTTGAAGCAAGAGAATCTGAATGGCTGGGACCTTTGCCATGATGAACATCTGTAAAACAAACGAATACAAAAGGAGAGGATCAGAAGAAGTATATCTTAGTTTAACCAGACTGCTGAGCTGATTAACAGCTCTCCTAGGGCTGGCCTGAAGGATTAGATTTATTTTACGCGGCTAAGAACCAACTGGTTACCTAGTAACGGGACCTACGGCTTATTGTGGAATGCGAACCACACGAGAAATTAATTTCTATCACCAGAAATAAATTCCTCTAATTCTTCACTGGCCGGTCAGAGAGTCGAACGCTGGGCCAACAGCATGCTAGCCGAGAGTTCTACCCACCCCTCCAATGAAGAACTGGAGAGGATCAGCCTGTGTAGAACCATCACTCTGATGAATATCTGTAAGGTCAGAAGACTTTGAAAGACTAGGATCTGAACAGTTTAAATATTTAAGGGACCTATGTAGAGTTTGAAAAAGAGGCTATGAACAACTTTAATATATGTGGGACCATGAATATTTTGAAGAAGGGGATTTAAACGTATAAAACGAATTATGACTGAACATATGTTGGCTTATGAGGAATCTGAAACAAATCTGAATGGTTGATGCCATCACCGTTACAAACATCATCTGGGCTGTGAAGAAGTTTAAGGAAATTCAAGGTACTTTATGTAAAACAAATTCATTGTAGTGGTTTTCATTTTTTAACATGATAGGTTGGTCATTTAGCCCAAAGAACAACAAGGATTCAATTCTACATTTGACGTATATGAATTTTTTCATGACATTCATGTATCTCGTGAAATTTTCTTTTGTAAAGTCAGGCACTAATATTTAATTGAATGTATTATGTTGTTACATACTACTTTTATTTCTTTACAGTACTATATGTGTCCCAGCTTTGCTGATGAAGGAAGATTCTTGAATCATACATTCTCAAAATGGACTTTGAAATAACTGGTGGACATCAAGGCAGTAGGGAAACTTGAGAGAATCTACATTACTGGAACCATCATGGTGATCATCTATAAGGCTGCAAGTAAAAGTAGAGGTCAGGAACAGCAGTAACCATTGTGATTCACATCTGTGGGACCATTAGGAATTCAAAGCACAGGATCTGGAGCTACTTTTTGATAGGTAAGGGAATAATTTGCTTCATATTCTTTTATGAAAAGAGATGTTTATTTAGTTAAATTCGTCTGCAACTGTTGCCATATACAATTTTGGGTTCATACAAAAGTAGAGGCTATTGCTTTATGTTTAATGACTTTGTAAGGCTTACCAGTTTTAAGTCCAAGTTGACAAGTTGGTGGTGATTGCTTGTATGTAAAACAGCCTCATGGAAGGCTGTGGCAGCCAGCATCTAATTTTTATGGGAAATATGACTTTTCATTGGCGTGATTGTCATATCTATAGGAGTTCCAAGTAAGCTTCCTAGATGATATGAGACATCAGTCCTCATACTGTATCATACTTTAGTCCATGACCTCTTAACAGGAGATTGTAGCTTGTAGTGCAGCTGCAGTCCATGACCTCTTTATAATGCAGTGTATGCTATTTCTCTAGTCCAAGATAGCCCAATTATATCTGCATCAAGCAGTTTTTCACAAACATTTTAGATTCTGTACAATGACTTTGACATTGACTTTGAACTTGGTTTCAGAATCAAATGAATCTCATAATTCATCACAAGATCCTCAATTCAGAGTTTGTCTCTGGCAGTCCAAGCTTTAGCAGAATTAGTTTCTTGTCTTATGTGGTCCAAGCATCCTTTTTTTTTTTATCCACGATACAGTTTATTGGGACTTAGACTCAGTCTCTTCTCTCAACAAGGACATAAGACCTCATGGAAGTGATATCACAACTGCTGTTGGTTGGTCTTTTTCAGTGATTCACATTTCCTTGTACTCTGTGGATGCTCACAAGCATATCTTAATCACTAAGTAACTGCATTTGGTTTCCAGTTAATAACTTTGGCACCAACATTGTTGCCTTCAGCTCTAATTCTTCTTCCCTTTGTGTAACATGAGGACATGCTCCTGCAGTTTGAGACTACTTAATCTAGATATCTATGCATCTGAAGATGAGATCCATAACTGCCAGCACTGGTAAAGTCGGGGCCAGTGAAAAATCACTGGCACTGTATCACAGTCAGTTATTGCTGCAGTATGGGGGCTGTGGTGGGGAGTTGGGGAAACCTGGCTGACATTCAGCAGAGTACCCTTAACGTAGTGGAGAATTTAATGCTAACCAGTACAAAGAATACTTTAGAATCTCGTGTTAATGGACATGGAGTTTGGAATATTCAATAAGGTCAGTTACACAAAATCATACATGAATAAAGTTTTCAGGTTTTGCCTGGGATGGGGTCTCTGACACTTAACTACTTGAAAACACTATGAATCCAGTGTAAGTAAACAGCACTATGAATGTTCAATAAGAAACAGAAATTAAATTGGCCCGATTTTGTCAATAACATGAGCACTATAAAAAGTAAGCATAAATTAAAATTACACTGGAAGTGAGAGACGTGCACTATTTTTATGTATGTATTCACATTTTCCCAGGAAGGTCAGCTGGTATATGGGATATTTGATGTAAATCTTGGCAACACAGTTAACAGTGATGACACAGCCATGCCATTTGAACAGATACCTAACAACAAATGTATGGGCTATTTTACAATGATAGCAAATGATTCACATGTCTGCATGCAAATATAGAACACTAGTTTATTTTTTAAATTGTTAAGTTCTGTTGATCCCTGTTGTAGCATCAGAACCAAAAGTCTGCTTTAGGTTGGTCTTAATTGCAGATTCATCACATGAACCATCCTTTCATTTATCCGTTATGGCATTTTCTTTGGCACATATAGCAGCTCATGATGGGTCTGAGTGTAAGAAATAAAAACCTCTTAAAGTTTGTTACTTTGATACAAGAGTTTCTTTCTCACAAAACAGCTCTCTGCAGGTCTGAGAGACTTAATGTCCATCTCAAGGAGCTTGCATGGAGACCCTAAAAATCTCGAATAACCAGTTCTTTGGTTTTTAGATGCTTAATCTTTGCCACTCTAGTTGAGACCTTGGCCAGTTATATGTTATGGATTTATGGTGAAGCAACTTATCATGCAAGTTTTCATGACAATTATCACGTAATTTCTCACAGTTTATGGATCAAGTGATGCAAATGACAGAAACAATACTGCACAGTACAGGCAGTCCCCGGTTTACGATGGGGGTTCTGTTTTTACACCGCGTCGTAAACCGAAAATCGTCGTATACCGAAAAATCGTTGAAAATCGTAAAAAATCATAAGAAAACCTTACTTTTAATGCTTTGGGTGCATTGAAAATGATCTAAACTGCATTTTTATTAGGTTTTTCATCGAAAAAACCTTCAATTTATGATTATTCTGCCATTTTGGAGCCATATTTCTTCCGTGGGATCGGCGTACGACGCGTCGTAACCCTGGAACATACGCCGTAAACTGGGAAATAATTTCTGATGAATATATTTGAAAAGCGTCGTAACCTCGGAACGTCGTAAGCCGGACCCGTCGTAGACCGGGGACTGCCTGTAGTTACTTGAAACTAGGATCCACCCACACAAGCATACACAGTGAAAGGACAATGACTAGAACTGGGATTGTATGAAAAAATTATTTTTTAAAATATACTGTGTGCTTCCCTTTGGCACAGTTCACAATTCTACTCAGAACAGATCGTATTGCTCACTCATTCTATGAAACACGCCCTGTATAAGTTATAGATTAAGTGAAAATAAGTGCCCTTTATTAATCCAGTGTTCATGAACCTTTTATGGTTCCAATTTTTATAGATTCCATAGTTAAAACTTATGGAAACTGTAAAACAAGAGTTAGATATGAACAATGAAAGATATTCTTATGATTAAATTGAAAATGTGTATTATTGTGTGGGTGTGTTTTATTGTAACATTAAAACTTCCTTTTTATTTTTTCAGAAAAGTAACAGCTCATTGGGACTGTTTGGTTATCATCACTGCGAAATTAATGGAACATTTTCACCATAGAAGTTGTTTAGTACCGACTTGCAAGTTATTCAGTATATTCAGCACGAGCTTCTACATGGAGATTATGGTTACCCAAATGTTGTCTGATGTTATACTCTACCATAGGTTTTTATGGTGTTGTTATATGAATGTGTGGTCATGTACATCTATACAGTACATACAGCAGTGTTTTCTTAACGTTACTGACTGATTAAATGGATCCCAGTGCTTGACATCTGCCTAATATTCATAAAGATTAGCTGATTTATTGAATGATTGATGTCTTGATGTTTCTCCCATCATCCAAATCTTGATCCTTTCCTTGCTTGGCTGTTACTCTAATGCTTTCATTTCAGTTATCCTCTTTTTGAATTTGTTAATATTGTGTTTAGCTTATCCCCTTGTGTTTGGTGTGCTGTAAATCCTTTATTTGTTCTCTTTTCCCTTACACACTGGTTCTGTTGTATTCCATTTTCATATATTTACATGATATAAGAAATACTATTGTTTTATATAATGTAGTCTGCCCTGAAAACTTTTTTCCATAAATGTTTAGATTTTCCTGTAGCTGAAGTTTAGTGTTGATCAAAGACCACTGATGTAAGGTAGATGGCAACACTCAAACCATTCATATAAGATATTTGATTATGCGCAATTTGTTCCTTCTTTCAGTTGATTTAAATGATCATCAAGTTGTTTTATCCTCTTTTTGTTTTACCGAATGGTCAGAATGCTCTTATGAATTCTATGCTGTTTATGAGTTCATAATTCTAACTAATGAATTAGTTATACTATTAGCTTTGGTACTACGGTGCTTAACAATTCACCCTTGACCTTATAGAAGTTGAACTCAGAATACTGTATGTATAGTATAAACACTTCCATTTCATTGACTGACTGCCCTCACAAAGTTGGTTACATGAAATTGTTTCTTTTAACAGGAGATCCTATGTTGTACATTTCATTTTTAGTACTTTCTGAATATTAATTGAGTTAGTTGGAAGTTGTCATATTTTTTCTTGCTTAAGGCTGAGGGATATCAGGAACACACTTTGTATCACTAGTTTTCTTATACTGTAATGTAGATTAAAAAAGGGGTCTGTGTCTAAACTAAACTGTTTTTCTCTGTGTTGCTGTCAATACATTTTGAATTGGGTGAGTCGCTGCTAATCTTTGGAGGTCCATGGTCATAGAATTTGAATTTTCATTCTGTCTTGAATTCATAATATATAAGACTGATAATTGACTTCAGTGCATTGCGCTTTTTGTCAGCTGAGGGAACTGAGTAATTCATGCTCTATTTTTCCTATACTACAGCAGTAAATAAATAGCCAGCATTTCATGACCTTTCTGCAATGACCATAAAAGCTTAAAAGAGTTGTGCTTAAGAGAGGGTCAGTGTTTGGATGAGGTGGAATTCAATAAAAATAAAAATAAATTAAAGCTTAGGTATTGTCCTTAAGTCATTTTTTTGTAGGTCATGTCAAGACTGGGTTGTCAAGAGATATACATAGGCTGTATGTATGAAATGGGCATTGAAAATTGAAGTTGAGAAGTAAATGTATGGTTTGTGAAAAAAATTACATGTTAAATACCTAGGAACTATTTTGTAAATTGCAGGAAGTACAAATGCCAAGAAGCTTGTTGAGAATTACATTGAAGTACAGTTCTCACGTATATCTCTAGAAATAATAGATATAACAATAGATATGTTGGAGGTTTTTCAAGTTTTCTTATTGTTGGGTCTTAAAGTAGTCCATTTCTGATAAATCATTGGTTGCTCTGAGATTTAAATATTCCATGAATCTCTAGCTTCATGTTGTCTTTAACAATTTTGGGCATCTTAGGACTTAAAAATGAAGATTTGTTTATAAAAACTTACAAATACCACAGGGACAAATGAAGGAATACAGTTCTGTTTTGTAGTAAGGAAAGTCTGTAGCGATGTTTTTATATAGAATTGTTGTGTAACTTGTATGAGAGAAGACTTCTTGGCATTTTGTATTTTGCTTGAGAATTTTCATAAGTGCGTTGTCATTATTTTCTACTTTTTTACATTTCACGTAACATTTAAGGCAGAACCCATTTTGCAATTAGGTCTTATAAAAATGTCAGATTTTATATATGGGTAATTTATATGTTACTGATTGGCAGTTCACTTAGCAACCAGTCAGATTGTAATTTTAGATATAGCATCATTTAACTGATATTTTTTTATTTGGTTGAACTTTATTAAGGCTCTTTTCAAGAGGTTTTGTTTAGAGTACTACTTGTCTCAAACTGCAGGTTCTAAAGCTGAACTCATTTTAATGAGACAAAAATTTCAGTAACTAGTTTCCTAATTAATGTTGCTCTTGAGTAAATCAGTGAATCTTGCTACTAAAAATTGACCTTTTTTGTATTCTGTTAATTAATATAAAACTAGTATTTGTATTAAGGGAGGTAATTCAGAAGTAGACTAAGTATAGAGTAAAATCATGAACTCTAGTGCAAAATTTCAATACACTAGTAATTTATTACAAGACTTTTAAGCCATTTATGTCAATCTGAGAACTGTATTTTCTATTTAAAACAAAGAATTAAAAATTTTTTTCCCGTAGTTAAGCCGTATACAAAATGGGTTCTGGCTTTAAAATGTACTATTTTATTAGAGTATTACATTATACTGCAGGAGTAGCCCAATTTTCTTATGCAGTCAAAAATTAGAATTTTTTATTTTATGAAAGGCACGTAATTAGTTATTGTAAACAGTTTTATATTTAGGTGAAAATAAGTTTGTTATGCTCTCTGATAATTAGCTTCCAAAAGCTTTAATAGCCTACCTTTGGATGGATACAGGGAAGTGATTTTTTTCATTTAATAAGAAAGGTATAAAGAGAGGGCATTCAGTGAGGAGAATTTAATGTCTTTACCATTCACATCACTTTTAAAATGTCTTTTACTGTCACTGAAGATTTTATACTTATTTTTGCATGATCCTTGTGCAGTAGGTGATAGAAAGGCTTTAAAGATTTTAGTAATTTATTAATTTCTGAAAGAGACTGGTTGCCAGAAATTTATGAGTCAGTTTTTGTGCAGCTTAGGTTTTTAATGTCTGTTTTAATGCCATTACGTTATTCTTCTCAAGTAGAGTCCTATGAGGTATGAATAGACTTATGAATTTCACAATACACTTGGAAAATGAACCAGGTTCTGAGTTTTTGAGTTAGTCATATAGCTTAATGTTTGGTTCTCTAAACTTACCCATTTCATCTTTAATTGTGGGATCTTTTGACTGGCATACGTTAACCATTACAGTAACTTAAATTGAAACCCAGTGTAATATGTTGCCAATTTAAAATTGTTACAAAGTAGGGATAGATTTTATAGAGGTATTCTTTCATTTAATAAGTGTTACAGAAACTGTAATTGTTCATTGTTTTGTATCTGCATTAGAATTGGTAGACATTTTGCAAGTTTAGAATTGAAATGAATTTACATGTATTAACACCTTTAAGTTAGAAATCCTGTCTGATAGCAGCATTTGGCTACCCCTGCAGTATGGTGCACCTTGTAGGTGTTTTATGTATTGTGCTTATTAGAGAATATCCGAGAATTGTACGTAACTTGATGATTGTTAAAGAGAACTTTAGTTTTAGAAGAGCTTCGTCACTGAATATTTCTTTTGACATAAGTTTGGTCATGTTTAATGTTAATTTCTTTGTCTTTGTTATAATAAGTAATAAAGACTAATGATCGATATACATACTTATGATAAGTGTAGCAAATTAGGTTATTAGTTTTTTAAGGGATAATGTTATTGTTGTTAGCAGATATTTAGTGCTAAAAGGTGTTTTATGTTAAATGGTTTATATTACTCAATAAGGTAAAATGCGTTTTTAGGATGCTTTGTATATCAAAAAGTTAATTATTATAGGAAGGTAAATATTCTCAGTTTTTGTTTATTCAGAAGTTACTGGGCAATCAAATTTATCATAAATTATGCTTAAATCATAGATTTCAGATTACTGTATCACACATTTTTAGTGTTCTCAGTAGTAGAACATGAGGAAATTGTTAATGGTAGGGCTATGCAATTATAATAGTCTTGCTGGTAGGTATGGGTTTCAAAGGGAGATTTTTAAGTTGGACATAAATCATTCCAGCAAATCATCTCTGTCTGGAAGGTAGAAGGTTTTAAGTTCCAGGAGTCTTTATCCAGCTCCTCTTTCTAGAAAGGGCTTTATATTGTATTGACTAAATGAGAGGTTAGAATTCAGGGGTTAGAAAGAAAGTGAAAATGAAACCTTTTAAATTAAGCATTCCCATGAAGGTGGAAGTTCATAAAACAATGTGATGGTTTACTGTATAGAGAAGAAAGGAATGGGAAAATTTTAGCATTTGGTAACAGATCTTTTATGAAGAAGCCACAGAAATGAAATTGATCAACTACCTTGTAATTTTAATTCATTCACTAGGTATAGTGTGTGATTGATAGATTGAATATACTGTATAGTGGTTTTTTCTGCAACAAAAAAAATTTTGTTCTCCTGTAATTCAGTTGGATAATTGAAGAAATTTGAGTTGCTGAACAAAATTATAGCAGAATTATTTTGCTTTTTCAGTGTTCTCTGATTATTCAGACAATTAACTTGCTTTCTTGTATAGTCATGGAGGGAAATTTCAGGTGGTGTTGGAAAATTTGCTATGAAGTCAACATAAATAGATTCATGTCAGAAATCTATAACCTTTTTAACTTTTTTCAGGCTTTGTATTACCTGTTGCAGAAGACATAGTATTTTTAGTGGGCACATACATTTTTAACAAGCAAATTTGTGAATTTAAAATGTTTCAAATTTAGATACTTTATGATTATTTTAGGAACTTGACCATTCATTCAGTCAGTGAAAAAAAATTTTGTCACTTTGCTGAATATCATAAATGATGCATTAAGAATAGGATAGTTATACATTGTTCCCTCTCTTGCAGTTTTAACTGTGAGTGAATCATAGAAATTAAGAATTAAAGTAAAACATTGTAAAATTTTATATGTGGAAAATGATTACAGCATACCCAATTTTTTGGAAGATGGCAGAATATTACACTTGCAGAAAAAATCTTTATACAGTAGTAACTTAGAAAATTAAATGTTGTCTTGCAGTGATTAAACATGATCATAGACTTATGTCAAAAGGATATTCATATTACAATCTCTGTTGTCACTCTATTGTATAATCTACAAGTGAAGTTCTCTTCCAGGTGTAGAGTTGTAAAAACTGGAAATGTTAATAAAGGAGCTTGGCTCCCCCCACCTTCTCAAAACGGGGCTGGCAGTGAGGACAGCATGAGTTGATTGTTGTCAGTGAAACCACTCTCCCTCTCTTGCTACCAGAGGCCATGGTACGGAGTACAGTATATGGTATTCCAGAGTAACTCCTGTGACAGGTATGGAGTTGTGCTGTTCTTCTCTTGGTATGGATAATTAATGTGGTTTTAGGCACCTCTGTGTTTTGGGTCACCAGAAACATTTTGTCGTAGAATGTTCCCAGTTTGCGATTGTGTGCTGAACTATATGTCTAAAGTGCCTTCACAACTTAATCTGGAGATAAGTATACCTTCAGACTTGCATTGCTGAAAATTTTGAAATATTGGTTGAGTTCATTTTGCTTGACTAAGACTTGATTCCCAAAGGTATTTAAGATATTGTGGAATTTACGATTATCTTGAACCTTGAAAAGAAGTTCTGAGTCTCAGTAGTCTCCTCAGCCAAAGTCAGATTTTTACGTTTCTACCTGAGCAGATTTGCCGTGAAGTTAAGTTGTAAAACTTTTGACCTTGGGTAAAATAACAAATGGATTGAAGATTTTAAAACTTCCTTTGTAAATGAAGATCATTTTTGGCCCTACAGTTTCATATTTACCCACAGCAGCTTATAAAACTTTTGTGGTAAGATTGCCTTCCTTTAATATTATTAGCTAACAGGAGGTTACTAGGATAGTGTTGTTTTTAGAATCAGTATCTGGTTAACTTTTCCATGGAGTTGCAAAGCATACTTTTTGTAAGATGTATTGCAGAGGCAGTTTGATTACAGTCAGACTTTCATAATGCAGTGCACACCATAAGTTATAAGTCCATTGCTTATTGAAATAGATTTTTTAGAGAGGTAAGTTACTTGTGCTAGATTTTAATCTGTTTTGAAGGAGAAAGACTATACTTAGATAAACTCAAAGGTATTAACTGTAATGATGCCAAATCTTTCAAAATGTGAATTTATCTTAAGTATGGCTATCAGTTTTGAACAAACATTTCTTTGATTTTATGGATGTGTGGTTTGATTATTGAGAAAGCATTTCCATTTTTTAAACAGAAACATTCACTTTATCTTGAATTAGAACAATATTAAGTCTGCTCACTTAAACCTAACTTGGAATTCATTACTGTTGTATATGATTTCCACTGTAACTAACTTAAGATCTGCTATGTAATAAGTGCAAAGACCAATGGGTTAGGCAACCTAATACCCTTTCGTAGCCCATGCCTAAAGAAAGCAAGAGAAAGGAAAAGAAAAGACTGAAGTCTGAGAATCAGAAAAACAAAAGCATGGGTAGAATTCCAAAGCTTGACAGAAGGAAAGAAAGAGTCACTGACCCATGTAATTTGAGAATTACCAATTTCTACACTGTAAATGTGAAAGGAGGTGTACAGGCTGTTAGAGAGGAGAAATACTCCCTTTGACTTCAGCAGAACAGTGGGCAAAAGAGTTTGCACTTTTAACTGACATAGCCTGAGGCCCTTGAAGTTTAGATCAGACTGATATGAGTAAATTTCATATCAGAAGTGTATTTTAATGGAATAGAGAAAGGAATTCCATTAGATCTTTAATCTTTTTACTGTGTTGCCCAGTGATGAACAAGGAAGAGTTTCAGGCTCTTAAAATCTTCCTAGGTAGGGGAACCACTATTACTGTATTTTATAAATGTTTCATTTCATAACATGCTCCCTAATTTGTATAACTGAGTGAAAGAAAGTCAGCACACAAGGGGTTGCATTATTTCACCAGTAACCGATGACGACTTTTTGTTGCCTTGAATTTTCTGTACGTGTACAGTATTGTTATTTCCTGCAATTTTGTACGGTAGCTCAAGCAAGTGGCAAAAATAATGTGCAATGTTAAATCATGACAGGTAATCTGTTAGAAAAATAACCATTCTTAATTTTGAAAACACTGACAGTACAAATTTACGAGTGTAATTATGACTTCATTTAAATTTACATTGTTATATGAAATGGTTTTAGGTGTCATGGATGTTATTTCCAAGCACTAAAAGAGTCCGTCTTCCATAGTTGTGAAAGGCTTCTGTTAGCTGATTTGTCGTGTTCTCACATTTTGTTTGCAAGTTGTGAAAACAGTGTCTTTGTTATTTTTGTCTACACTTAACTGGTTTTGAAGGCTAATAAAGCATTTGACTGAGGAAAGGTTTGCAATTTGTTAATGATTCAGTTTTTCCTTGGTTTTGTCAAGAGGTCATGAAGTGCAAAGTGTGCATAGGAATTCAGTCAGGGAGGTATATTAGACATTAAAATTTCTTAATGTATCCTGGTGGTTTTGTGAGTCTCTTTCTCTCTTCTTAAGAAAGAGACACATAACACATGTACTAGACGTTTGTGACTCAAGCAAATACTAAATTGCTAACCATCAGCACTCAAAATTATGTGACGTAGGAAGTGCATATCCATTATGAAGTGTTTTCTCAGTGTGGTTCAGAAGTAATAGAAATTATTTCTTCATATAGCTCTGATTCATTTGGACTATAATGTGCTGTCATCTAAATCCTTAGACACTTATGAAAAATCAGACCAGGAAGTCACATTCATTGTCTCCTGTAGTCCAGAGTTGAAGATAAATCATTGTATTGTATTGATAATTTTGAATATGCACTAATTTGGAATATTATTTTAGGGGTTTTAACAGGCATTTGAAGCAAGAACTTTCATGATGATAACAGTTAGGCTGTGTTTCACTCTGTTGGAATTCTAGTTTAGGCAGAAGGATCATAAGAACATTCCACTTTTAGAGATGCATGTCATTACAGAGCAAACATTTCATGTAGGTGTGATCAGTACTTTGCACCTTAGGAGTAATGAGGGGAAAGTTATTTATAGTAGTTAGATTCCTTTTCAAAGGTGATTAAGGAGACCTGTACTCAAGGCTGAGCTTTCATTATTGATAGGTATATCAATATATTTAATAGTGGGAAATTAACTGAATGGTTTTGTAGCTTATCTTAATCGTACCTGTAGGCAAACTGCACAAAGTACAGTGCAGTACCTTGATGTTTATTTTTCGTAAGGGAGGTGAGAAAACTGCAAAGGATTTCAAAGTTTATTTTATTCTTGAGAAATGTAAGCCCATACATGAGGAATAAAAAAAAGGACATTATAGGGATAAGTACGTATATGAAGTACAGGATATACTTTTGTATTAAGTGGATGGTGTTCTTATGCTAATTTGAGATATGTTCACATGAGGCATTGTGTTGCACTATCATCTCAGTTGTAATAGGAATAGGCAGTATGAGTCCAGAGTAGAATGAGCTTTTAGGAGACTGTTGTGATAATATCTCCCTCTTTATGTATCATTATCTAATGTATTTTCCATGAGTTTTCTCTTAGGAAATTTTTCAGGGTATGCTTACTATGTTAAGTTCAAACATTTTCAATCCTGAATTTATAAGCAAAATTTGTTTTCTTTATTTTCTTTGATTGTGTGTTCATTTGGGAGTCCTGCATTTCTGTTGTATGAAGTTTTTGTTTGGTGCTTGCATTCCGAAACCCACTCTAGATTTCTTTCTTAATGGTGAGAAGAAATACTTTCTTCATGGAATGAAGGGTATGCTTGCATTTCAAGATTCATTTTGAAGGTCTTGACCATTGCCTGAAGGATTGCTATTTATATCATGAGAATTACATACCTTCATTACAAGACTTGAATATTCGTTTCAGATGTTCACTTATCCTTTAAGATGTTCTTTTTAGGTGTTTGTTGGACCACATTTTACTGAATGTTGTTCCAGCTTCTGTATAGTTATGGTCCTTCTCTGTTTTTTAGCTTTTAGGTTATAATTTGACATGTTCTTTTTGTCATGTGTTCTCATCCAGAGTGGAGGGGGCACTCAGCCAGATATCCCTTTCTTTTTCAAAACGAGTACACCAGCAATTTTTTTTCTTTTAGGGTTATAGATCTTGTAATATGGGCTTTTTATTTATGCCCACTACCATAGCTTCTTTTTTCTCAGTTCTTGGAGTGCCCACAGCTTCTGCTCATGGTGATTCTTGATGTGCAAGTGGGATTAAATTTCTAGTCTTGCATATCTTCACTCATTCTCATTTATCTTGGTACAGTCTAGTGCAGTGTATTTCACTGATTGTCTTCTGTTTAGTGTCACCATTCCCTAAGTTTTTGGTCTTAAATCTTATTGACACCCAGAATACTGTACTTAGGTTCTTGGTGTTAAATATGTTTGAGAATACATATACACATTTTCCTCCATGCTCATTGGTCTTCGGATGATTCCTGATTTTAGATACTATTCCTAGTGTATAGATTGCCAGTGTTTTGACACTGCACTTGGTATATGGATGAATCTTGTTATTTAGTATTTCCATTATGGGTTCATGGATTAATCTTGGTTTGATCAGTTTTTGATCATTTTTTGATCTGTACTCAGTTTACAAATGTCCCTTGGTATATTTGGTTCTATGTTTTGTTGATGTTTAACCTTTGGTATTTCACTTGGTTGATGGGTGACTAATAATGCCCAAAACTTTTCTGGGCTGTACTGAAAAAGATTATTCAAAGTGATATTGAATTTCTTAGTCAAGTGGCTCTTCAGTTTGGGATTGTCTATTGTTGTGAAGTGACTGTGGTTGAAAACTTTGTGAGAATGGTTAGGAATATGTTCTCTGATTTCAAGCACTCTCCCTGTATTTGGCAAGTCTTTGTACATGGTTTTATCATAGTTCAGTTTGTACTTAGCTGACCTGTTTCAAACTTTGTTGTGAGTGTAGGTTATCACATTTTTAGAAGCATTAGTGTTTAATAAGAATTAAATAGGTTATTATATGTTTCTAGACTGCTGTGTGCTTCAAGAATTGTTTCATTGAGGTTGGAAGCTGCAAGTTTGTTGTAATTGCTGGGACACTAATTTCAAGTATCTTTTTACAAAGTTTAAGGACATTTGTTTGCAGTTTAAAATGCAGACTGTAATGTTTATACCATTTAATGTTTATTAACACCCAATGACAGAAGCCATTTGCAAAACTGGTTTACAGAATATGCAGGAAATAACATTTTTGTGTATAGAAAATTCAAGTTATACAAAGGTCAAGAGGCTCTTGCTCACCAAGGGAAGTGTCTGATGCTACTTTTTGGTATCAGGCTAATTTATTGCCATTAGTGCGTCTTTCAGAATTTTGCCTTGGTTGGAACATAGCCTTCACTAACTCATCATTGTAGAGGAAGATGACACCAATTTAATCTGGCACCTTTATAGCTAGGCTGAGTCTAGATCATTAATATCATTATCGTCGATAACATTTTTTGTCAGATTTTCTTTCTAAGAGGATAAGATGGAATGATTCCTCTCCACTGTCCTCTGTTTTATATATTTTCTGCCTGGAATCCTATTTGGTCTAGTCTTTGTCATCTATGCCATTTTTCCATGGTTTTCTTAGTCATCCTATTGGACCTCATCCTGCTACTGTACTCCTAAATTTGCTACTTTTATGACTAACTGCTCCTCACTCCTTATCACATGTCAAAACCATCTCACTCTATGAGGGGTCATTTATTTCCCAGCCTTTGGATATTGTCTCACAGTTTGCCTGTATATAATGTGATCTTCCCAACACATTCCAGCCATTAATCTCAGAATTTTCTATTCAAGTCTCTTTAAAACCGTGGCGAATGCCTTTATTTCTCTCTGCTGTGTAGAGTAGTGTTGTCCACATCAAAGATTTGTGTGATTGTTAATTAAACAGGTGCTTTTATTTCCACTTCATCTATGCTGTTGCTATGCTTTTTTTTATACGCTGCTATCTCGGTACCACCTTCCCAGTCCAGGTCCCAAGGTAACAGAAATGCCATACTTCTTCCAAGACGTCCTTCCACTACAACATTGTACCTCTCAAGCCTCTCCTCTCCAAGTGCTCTTTTCAGGCATTTTGAGAATAAAAAATTCTTTTCTGCATTTATATTTGTGACAATCCTCAGAATCTCTTGTGACACTTTGTTACTTTCTGTATATAGTATCGAAGTGGCCCCTACACCTCTTTTGCAGCATCTACAGTGACACTCTGTTACTTTCTGTATATAGTATCGAAGTGGCCCCTACACCTCTTGTGCAGCATCTGCAGTACATACCCATACTTTGCTTTTCCTTTGTAACATCACTCATTTAGTGAATCTTTCTGAAATATGCCTTGTAGTACCCAAGGAATCACTTGCCTTCATTCTTGTCAAGTGCCTCTTCAGGATCCACAGAGATATGGCATAATCTCTTTCCTTTAGTGGTGCCGGATCGTCAGGCAGTCTTAGTCTTTTATGCCTTTCATTCTGTAGTGCATCCCATTTTTCCTTTATGCAGCATGTTATTGTTGTCATACTCATTCCCATTCTCCTGATTCCATCTCTTTATCAGGTTTTTAGTTATTTTCATCATTTCATCACTAACTAGTTCTTTGGCAGTTTTTTTGTGAATTCCTTGTTATTCTGTTTGGTACTCTGGCTCTTTCCAAGAGCTCTTCTACTATTGGTTCTTCAGTCTTGTCCACATCCTTCAGTTTACCATCTTTCTCTTCCATGAGTTGATTGTCATCATTTGATTATTCTTTCATCTCCATTTTTAGTTGGGACCATTTTCAATGGAGACTATTTTTAATCTCTCCTTTTTCTATGCTCTATGTTTTGTCTGTTTCACATTTTACTTCATCCACTTTGCTTTCCTGAATATTCTTGCTCTCCCCAACTCAGCTTGCATTGGTATGTTGTGTTAGGCATACCTTGCTTCAATATTTCTTTGTGTCTCACAATGAAATCAGTGTGTGTTCCAGCTTCTCAGTCTTATATGTTATTAACTTCACTCCCCAGGGTTACGCCTCCTTTGTTTTTCTTACTGAAGCTTTGTCTTCATAAAACACTCTCAGAATTATCTCATACTTGCTGTGTTTTCTGCCGTCTGACTGTGGCAGAAGTATTGTTGACTTTTCTTGATTAACCAGTTTGTGGTGTATATATCAAGTTTGTGGATTACTGTACCTTCTTTCCAAAGGTTTGAACTTGCATTATGCTTTCATAATTCATCCTACTGCTGTCCCATCATCAGCTATTTCATCCTGAATGATAGCTCCTATTCTATTTTATCTCATATCACCACCATTCCTTGTAAATTTACAGTTTGCTGTTACTACCTCTTGATTTTGATCTAGCTCCTTTGTAACTAGCTTCCTGTGCACATTGTATATTTATGTTCTTGCCAGTTTCTCAAACATTTACAGTGCTCATTTTCACTAAGCTTACCTCATATTTGGTATACATAGAGATTCTTAGTAAACCTGCCTACTTGAAGGCTTCTGCTTACTAGGGGCCATTCCATTTTTGGGGGTGTTACAAGAGGTGTCAGATTAGTACTCTGCAATGATGTTATCTCTTTTTTCCATCATATTTTGATTACACAAGAAGCTTTGAATACATGGATTGCGTTGTATATACCAAGCCAGTCTAGTTTCACTGACAAGTAGTATTTGAAATAAGAACACCTAGCCACCCATAGTGGCAACTTGGAGCATTAAAATGAACTAACTGAGCCTTGATGGCAGCCTTTATATAACCCACTCCAGGGTTTATGAGAACAGTTTTCAAGTCTGTTACCCGAGTCTGATTGAGCATGCACTTGAGATTGTTTGTGTTCTGGGTTAACAACGTTTCTGCTTGTTGAAAAAGAGGAAAGCTTTCTTAATAATCAAACCACTTTTTCATGAATGCAAAGAAATTTTTGCTTAACGCAGTTAGCCATATTTGAGATAGTTTCTTATTATGATGAGTTTGGTATTTTACAGTAGATGCCACGCTACTTATCCAAGTGTTCTTTCTCTTAAAACAGAGAAGGATCTGACAAGTATTGTTTCCTCTCTAAAGTTTGTTCCACTTAGCAATGGATTTATTTTGTTGGTTATGTACTGCATTATGTGAGTTAGAATGTATATCAGAATTAAACTTCTAAGTACATCTTATATCAAGGTACTTTACAGCTCTTATGGTAAAATTATCCAGTTACCTCTACTATTAACAGTACAAACCTGGTGATCTAACTGGTAGTCATAATATTAGTATAGAGGCAATTTGACCATTAAAGTTCACTGGTTTCTGTAAGGAATTATGAATCTGTATTGCCAAAGATGACTTTTGAATGCTCAAGGAATTTTTAAAACCTTCATTCCAGTTGTTACTTTATCAGGGGTCAAAAATTTTACTGGGCAACTTTACTGCAAGTCTGCTTAGTGGGGTGTGCAAAAACTTGACTTTTGCTTAGGTAATTACAAGACTCAAACCTTCTTTAGATCTCAAGGTTCTAAGATTATATCTTATGTTCCATGACATCCTACATATCTCAGAGAATCAAGGCTTAACTGAGTAAATATTTTCCTCAACCAATATATACCATTTTCAGTATTCCAAGTCTTAAGGATATATATTGTCTTCAGATGTAGTGCTAAAGGTATTTTAGATATATAGTTTTGAGTAGACAGTTACCAGCTGGGACAGTCCACTGACAAAATGTTTCTGGTTACACAACTGACATAAGTGCCTAATGCCCCATTACTTTGTCTGTACTTAGAGAAGAGCAACACAACTCCATGCCTGTTACAGGAGGGACTCTTGAATACTTATGCTCCTTATCATGGTCTGTGTGTTAGCAGGAGAGGAGAGAGAGGGCTCACTGGCACCAATCAGCTCAGTCCTCACTGTCAGCCCCCGTTTGAGGGGGTACACTTAAATATGTAAAAAAAAATTTTTAATAAATTTTTTTAAATAAATTTTTTTGTGAATAAAGATTTTCAATATTCCTGAAGTAGAGATTTTTCTTGCCACCTGGTTTTTTTTTTTTTGGAAATAAAAAATGTGGAGTTTTGTACATTTTTTTTATTTGCTTCAAATATTTCTGCAGTTTTTCTTTATAGAGCATTATCAAAACTTTTATTGAATATCAGATAAATTTTACACAGCATTAATATCAAAACTTTGCTAAAAAAAAATCTCATTCAATCATTCTTAATGATAAGTGCAAGAAAACTTTTGGCCATTATACAATAATACTGTTTCCCATACAACAGAAAGACATGACCACCTCTTAACAGACCCCAAATCTTTGAACCTAATATTCTGAAATACATCCAAGTGTTAGACTTGAGAAAAACTTGACAAAAATTACCCAGCAAGAGAATTTTATTAAAGTGATATGGAGTTAACTACAGTGTAATATAACATTTATCTCCAAGCATCGAAATTAGCATGTAATCTCTCTTGGTTAAGTGTGTATTAATGCATAAATATAGTGATTATGATGAAAATGTACATTATCGTGAATTTGATAAAGTAAAAATTCTTGTGTTGTAAATACACAAAAACAAAACCTAGCACAGTACTTAAGCATTTTTTTTAAAGTCGAACAAATAAGTGTGATTCAGAACATTAGTTTCAGAGGTCTTGGGTCTGTTTAACAGGAAATTCTCTTTCTGCCGTGCTATGGTACTCAGTCTCATAAATGCAACATAACTAATACTTATTACTAGATAATAGTTTACAGTGCATCTGAAAGCAGCCATGCTAATAATGTACTGTACTATGGTAATTGCAAATAAGTTCTTGCCTTTAACTAAAGGACCATTTACGCTACTGGTTTTAGTTACAATTGTATATGGCAACTGCTTTTCAGTCAACACCAGCAAAATTAAGACTAGCATGTAATTTCCAGGAAATATAAGCGAAAACTGAAAATTCTGCTAAACAGGTATTAGAGCGCCCCTGCGGTTTTTGCTAATTCACTGGTGCCTTTGTTTACACACTTCGCAATGGAAGTTGCCCAACAGGAAGTAAAACTGCCACTGAGATTATTAAAATGGTGCCTATTTTGAAATTCTCTCCATTCAATGGATCACTTAACTACTCGAAGATTTAAAGAAATAAAAACGGTTTTAGATATGATCCCAACTGAAGATATTAAAACGAGAACAAATTACAGGTCTAGTCACTTGTAATTAATGGATACACTGAATCCATTTCAAAGAATACATATTTATGTAGCGTTTGACTATGTGGGCTCAGTACTCAGCTTGATAGCCTAAATTTTATCATTCAAATTCAATTTACCTTTGTGGATTTGTAACTTGATGAATTCCGCAAAACTAGATGGAATTTTAGTGTTTTAAACTAAATATTTATAACGAAAAAAGTGGAACAAATTTCACGGATTACTAGGCATTTCATAAACAAGATCGTTACAGCACTTATGGCAAAACACAAGACTAATTAATGGATACTGGAAAACTTATCGCTAATTGTAAAAAAACTAATTTATCAGGTGAAATCGTTTTTAATGGGAGGTGTGTGAGAGAGGATCGACATTTCAAACAGGCACCAAAGTGATACTAGAAACCTTATCAGCATTTGAAATAAATCATTTAAAGATTTTCTAAGATTAATTAGGCTGAGGGGAATCTTATCTTTAATGGGAGGTGAAAAGTGATTCTGTATTTCAAGAATCATTTAAGGTTTTCTAAGATTAATTAGGCTGAGGGGAATCTTATCTTTAATGGAAGGTGTAAAATGATTCTATTTCAAGAGTCATTTAAAGGTTTTCTAAAATTAATTAGGCTGAGGGGAATATCTTTAATGGGAGGTGTAAAATGATTCTATTTCAAGAATCATTTAAAGATTTTCTAAGATTAATTAGGCTGAGGGGAATCTTATCTTTAATGGGAGGTGAAAAGTGATTCTGTATTTCAAGAATCATTTAAAGGTTTTCTAAGATTAATTAGGCTGAGGGGAATCTTATCTTTAATGGGAGGTGTAAAATGATTCTGTATTTCAAGAATCATTTAAAGGTTTTCTAAGATTAATTAGGCTGAGGGGAATCTTATCTTTAATGGAAGGTGTAAAATGATTCTATTTCAAGAGTCATTTAAAGGTTTTCTAAAATTAATTAGGCTGAGGGGAATATCTTTAATGGGAGGTGTAAAATGATTCTATTTCAAGAATCATTTAAAGGTTTTCTAAGATTAATTAGGCTGAGGGGAATCTTATCTTTAATGGGAGGTGTATAATGATTCTGTATTTCAAGTAGGCACCACGCGAATTCATAAACAAAAGCAACCAGTGAATTAACCAACTAATTGAAATTTAAATTTTTTGTTTCCTTTACTACAAAACTAAGATTATTCAAAGCAAAGAATGTAAGAATCATCGTTTCTTTTGACATCGAAAGGTTTTCGGTAAAAGATGCAAACTATAACAGAATGGATTTTTTATGAAATTTCGAAATACTACCTACGAAAATTACAGCGGAAAATTTATTTAAACTTTGAGCAGGATATAATGCTAAGAGAACAAAATTCAGCCATTTTGAAAATGCAAGAGAAAAAAAAAACTTGACACGTGAATTGGTTTGACGAGAATTTGTAACACCTTAAAAAAGTCAAGATAGCGTTCCTGACGTAGCCTCAAAAAATCAATGTTTTAATTAAAACGACCAAAAATTACTATAATGGTGAAGTAGCCTTTCAAAATTAATTATTTTTCTAAAACGAAAACAATGAGAAAGCGTCTTCCTTTAAAGCAAAATGGAATAGTAATGAAATTGATATCGCTAAATAAAAATGTGCATTTCTTGCCTGACAAGTACATAGAAGTTTGACCTGACATTTAAATTAACGCATCTTTCAATTACATTCGAAATGCATTAGTTATACTATACAAAGTCGAAAAGTGGGACAAAGTGGACTGGACTATTGCTAAAAAATTAGCAGCTTTTACTACTGAGTTGAATAATGGTAAAGTAGCTGTTCGTGCTAGTGAATAAGGGTATTCTTGACTCTAGTTAAAAGTTGGCTATTGCTAAAGTGGCAGCTATTGCTATGAGCTGAGTAATGGTACAGTAGCTGTTTATGTTACTGAATAATGGTATTCTTGAATCTAGTTAAAAGTTAACAGGTGTCAAATACAAAGACGAAAAGTGGGACAAAGTAGACTGGGCTATTGCTAAAGTAGCAGCTTTTGCTACTGAGTTGAGTAATGGTAAAGTAGCAGTTTATGCTACTGAATAATGGTATTCTTGAATCTAGCTGAAGTTAACGGGTGTCAAATTACTATATTTTCATGAGGGTAAGATATCCGGTTAAAAAGTGTTACAATTAGCCTCATTGACTAAATTTAGCACCTTGGCTGAATTTTATAAAATAGCTATTAAATGTGCATTAAGAGAAAGATTGTCAAAAGAGCATTTCGATTCTTACATTTTACAAGCGTCAGTCATAACTTGTGGAAGAATTTGTTACAACCAGTTACAGGTTTTGCTATTACAGGTTAAGTTTAGGAAAACCTGAGTTTTCAAACCATGTACCCTTGCAACTTTTAGTGATTAATAAACATTTTAGAAAGACTGTGCCTACCAAACACTGAAATCTTGTGGAACAGGTATTTTTTCATGTGTCTTAGAATTGAATTGAATTGAATATAGAATTTAGGTCAAAGGCCAAGCACTAGGACCCATGAGGTCATTCAACGATGAAATGGAAATTGACAGTAAAAGGTTTGAAAAGGTATAACAGGAGGAAAACCTCAAAGCAGTTGCTCTATGGATCAATTGTTAGGAGAGGGTGGAGAGTATGATGGAAGAAAGAGAATATGAAAGGAGGTACAGTAAAAGGAACGAAAGGGGTTGCGGCTAGGGGCCGAAGGCACACTGCAAAGAACCTTAAGTAGTGCCTACAGTGCACCAAATGAGGTGCACTGACGGCACTAGCCCCTCACGAGGCATTTGTCTTAGAAGCCAGTTAAGATTTATGAACTAGATCAACCAACAGGACTCTCATTTGAATGCCATATAGAAAGGAGGTGGAGAAATTCACAAAATGCTAGATAATTAACATTTTGAGGAGGGGGAAGGAAACTAAGAATGAACTGTAACGAGAACTCCTTTTACTCTGAAATCAAGGCTAAGTAAAATTTCTTTCCGCTCGAAAAAAAATCATAAGCTTTTAAAATTGTTTTCAACCAGCTTGTGTTCGTCACACTACTATAACCATTTTAATTTCTAAACCTCTCCAAAAAGTTGCAAAGTTACAGGATTTGTTATAAGGGACGTTTGGCAGTTAAACTTCAATTTCATTCACAAAATCAAAAGAAACAAAAACGTTCATTGCATAGTAACCAATGTAGTGTCATACCCAAAATTAAGTTAAAACAAACTGCAGCCTTTTCATCAGCACAAATCTGAGATGCATAAACCACAATGGAACATAAGTATATTGACAACAGATTCTTCTAAGCTTCTCTTGAAAGCACTGACTTGAGAAGGAAAGCAGTCGAGATCACACCACACAAATACTTTTACTACTGAATCAAGATACACTATTAAAAAAATCATTCACGGTCTTTCCATACACCTGTCTAATCAGAAGTATACCTCACCATCCAGTACACCCCGTTTAACTTATGGAATACCAGGACACTTATGGTTCACCACTTCAGCTAACTTGTCTAGAGAGTATTCTTTAGGGTTCCATCATTTTCTAAAGCATCCGGACTAGGCACTTTACAGGAATCCTCCTTATGGTACTCTTATCAAGCTCAACATAATTCAACTTCCTAAGGTTATATAAAGAAATATTAAGCAGCCCTACTCAACTCCCATGGGGATAATTTTAAAATAATCCTTCATATGTTTTATGCTTTGCATCCCAAAATGCTCTATGTGACAAGTTTGAAATTGCTTAATTTCATTCTTGCCTCACCTACAGCTGTGATTAACACTTGCCTGTTTCTACCATCTATATTTCACCCATAAACTCAGTCAGTTACTCTAAATTCTTGAACTTGTCTGCTACCTTTTAATGTTTACAAAGAGAATCACTCACTGAGGCCAGTTCTTGGGCAATCTTCCTTCTCTTTTTCTCTATTTTTGTCCTTTGAAATCGTTCCTTTTACTTCTACTCTAAGAGGTACAATTTTTTTCAGCCACTCAACCCCACAATTACCTAATTAACCCTGTCTTTACCCTTATCCACACACACACACACACACAACCAGGGCTTATCCTTTGAAGGCATACGAAATAAAAGTCTACAAATGTAAGAATGCAAATTAAAAGTACAAATGATGTCTAAAGTCAAAAGCCATCACCTTTAACCTATTCTTATACCTCACTAGCTACCACATCTGCTATTAGCGACTTTCATACATTCTTTTATTCACTTACTCTTAAGTAACTTTTACTACTCACCGCCCTCGCTCACATTCAGAAATATCGCTGAAAGAGCCTCTATTCACTCTTTTTTTATAAAATTTAATTTTGCCTGCTCTTTGTATGGAGAGTTAATTGCCTGCTAAACACGCTTGCACGTAATTGTGCATTTGAATAGGCATGCAATACAGTTTTAACTCAAGGTTATATTTTTGAACCAGTTATGGCTATTGTTTACATTTACAGTATTAAACCTTCATACCAGTTTAAGACGATTACTATGTCCTTTTCTAACAATATACTCTGGCGAAAACTGCATAATTTCAATTTAGTGGTATGTCAAAGCTAAGATTCTATTAAACACTTAGCACGAAGTTAAACCATATAAAGCAGATTACCTAAAAAAAAATGTTTATTTTGTAGTTACTTTAAGTTTACATATTTAAATTTAACCACTTTCATATAAAACTTATGTACCTGAATGAACAGAATGATGTAAGATGTAAGTATGAATTAGTTTTTTTTTTTTTTTTAATTTTACAGTTTCAATGCAGGGTAGGGAACTGGAGAATGGTCAGAACTAAATATATTCTAACTTTACTAAAAGCAATAAATTCTCCTTAATAGAAACAAAGCTTAATAATTCACACACAAGCTCAACTTTCTATTTAACTCAGTCAAAACAAAAAAATAGAGGTTTTTTTTTCATAATGGTTATGATCGAAATTTATCACCAGACCCGTCTGCCATTCTGCCAATAAGCTAAAACGTCCTATTAAATTCTGTTGCTTCGATTCTAGATAACTATTTAGATGTGTTGATCACCAAGAGTGACAAGGTCATTGTCAATAGAAACCCCTAATTAAAAACTAATGTAAAATTTGCATCGGATTTTCTTCTGATTTCTTGCTCCAGGGCATCTATGCGTGGTTTGAAATGGCTGGTTTTCTTCTTCTTTCCAAAATTTGTCAGGTTGAATGATTTTGCTAGAGGAGGAATTTCTCTACAAAATTTTTCAAGTCCAATCGTGGGCGAAGAATGGACATTTCACCTGTAAGAAAAAAATGTTTGTTAGAACTAGTCACATTTTCATCTAATTTGGTTCAAAGGGTTTACTTTTTGAACAAAAAACCCTCAAGATTGTGCAGCATGAATTTTAGCAATCCAAGAAATATTCGTTAAACTTACTTGTTACAAAACGCAATCAAAATAATGCAATCAAAAGACCAGATTACTATAACTGTCTATTGAATGGATGATCAAATTGTTTTATGAATTTTTCACAAGATTATTAACAAAGCTAAATTATTAATGATTGCCTACTGATTCAAGACAAATATACAATGCGTTTTGGTGTGCATAAGGACAGAGAATAACTGTACAAAATATGCAAAATATCTCCCACAGGTTCTACCAGCATAACTGCAAATAGGAGTGTAGCTAAATGTACATTGCGCCACTATGTGATATAATTGAAAAGAATTTTAAATACAATAAAACTCAAAATATTCAGTAAGTTGCCCCAAGAACTAAAAAAATAAATCAAATGAAAACTGGTGGTATTCAATAAGAAACACACTTAGCATGTCATGACCTCTCATAAGACGGGAGACTAAGTTACTCAGGAAAGCTATAAACTAGAAAAAAGTTTGAATAACTGAATGTGGTCCTTAGAAATTAAAGTAGGAAGATGCTCATGACAAATCTGAGAGCCAGTCTGTTATAACCAGTGCAGAAAAATCTCAGGATAATAGTCACGTTTTTCAGAAAAGGTCACGACCTAGCTAAATTTAATCATTAGTTAAGTAGTAAGCTAAAGATATCTTAAATCAAGTTAAAAAGTACTTGAAGAATATTACAGTAAAAGAGCTTGCATTTATAGTCCTGTGTGCTTCTCAGACAGCCCTTGGACGCGCAATAGGATCTCAAAGTATTATAGAAAATGATGCAAAACCTACAGCTAATGGGCGCATGATCTAAGACTAAATACTGTTAGTTTCGTTAGCGTGATTCAACTCAAAATTTGAGTTTAATTTTGGCATTTCCTATCTGTCATTCGATTATCTATACGAATTATATCCCTGGGGATCATTTGAATTAAAGCATTTTACTCAAAGGTTTCTATAAGTATCAATAATCGCTCTAAATTCTTACCTATTGAAGTGAGAGATTATCCGTAGCTATAATACTGCTTGCAAGGATTGGGCTCTGACGATATCAAACTGGGTACTCTTGGCCACCAATGTTGTTTGCCAACGGTTGTCATGCTGACAGTCTGAAAAAAAAACCATTGGTTAAGTCTTTGGTAGCCATGATCACTATTAGAACAGAGTTCAATATCGTACAGTAATACAGTAAATCCAGAAATTTAAGGATTACAGAAAAATTCACGTTATTTCAGGCCATGCTGTATCCTCTTGAGTATTATCCACAGTTAGGAGGATAAGTGATGTTTCGAAATGGTCTATGGATTATATATTATGATCCTCAACTTGTGGTTATATTGTAACTAGTATAGATACTGGTGACTAAATTGATAAGCTTATTAGATGGGCTACACTGATTTGCTTGAAATAATTTTCCAATCCTTGCCTGATGGGACTGAGCAAAGATGCACTTCGAATTTCCGTTTTATTGCCTACAATTTTGCAGCTCCAAGATTGTGCAATAATCTCCCACTCTGATATCAGGAGGGCAATTTTTAAAGTCCTTCGAGAAAAAACACTAAACACTTATTTTCTCCTGAGTGCTATAATAGTATGGGTTTGTCAATTATCATACACAGCGTGCCTTCGAATACATCTGCACCATTGTATTATAGGACAAATGACATTGCAGGTTCCACAGAACTTATGGAGCCAATTCGTGTTATTAGGTATAGGTGATAAAAAGCTGTACCCCGCACACAACAACAACAACAACAACAACAACAACAAAACTTTCAAATTATTGAAAACAAGTCATAGCAAAAATTCAAACAAGCAATGAATTTCCACAGCATATGGACTAAACTGCATTGTCACGTTGAGCTGGAGTGTTATACCGGAAGAGTATTATCTAGCCAATATGCGGGCCGAATGACTTGCACCCCATTTTCTGGCTGACATGCTACGCTTCCGGAAATACAATTTTTAGGTTACCTTTCAAAAAACCTGTGCCTCTTTCCGTTTGTGTTTTTCCTAAGGGGTAAGGCGTCTAGTTCAAGTTTGACCTTGCCACAAACTGCAATACATGAGTGGCCACTGAGTACCTGTCATTATAGAGATGGAGGTGGGAGGAGCTGCTACTGCCTATAGATTCAGTTATGTGGGTTATATAAAATATTTTAAAAAGTTAAAAAACCTCAGCTCTGATAGTTAACCAGATAAGGGCAATGATAGTAATACAATATTGGAAACAGTTTGAAAACAGGGTTGGAGGTGCTTTGATTCCATTTGAGAGAGAGAGAGAGAGAGAGAGAGAGAGAGAGAGAGAGAGAGAGAGAGAGAGAGAGAGAGAGAGAGAGAGAGAGAGAGAAAGAGAGAATTTTGTTTAACAGCAGCACTCTGGATTTGGTCCTTGCGAAATATCATCCAGCTAATGAATGGACTCCCACTTTAGAGCACTTGATACTTCTGTCCCTGTTTACAATGAATAGATACAACATCTTAAGATCATATTCCCTTGTATTCAGTCGCATTGTAGTGGAGTATTCCAAAACCTGGGTCCTTTGTTGTTTTTGGCTTCAGCTCATTTTGTAATAGATTCCAGACCAGGAATCTGGAAATTAGGTGGATATCAAGAGGTCAAGAATAAGAAAAGAGCAGTCAATGAAATAGGACTGTGGGTCTTAGAAGGGTCATCTTTATGGTTTCTCTAAGTACCAACTCACTCTATAAGGCCAACAACGTAGCCATTCTTTGAAATACCCGAGATTTCCCTTTTTCCCCGGACTTTGTGGCGGTAGCGAGTTGGGGTAGAGGGGATAATTTTGTTCCTGAGAAAGAGGAAGGGTAATCTATCATAAAACAGGACTATCAGCCCAAGAAAGCGAACTATGATATAACTGGTTACTGGAACAAGTCTTAGAAGCCTCTTGAAATGGCATTTGAGCCTTCATTCCGTTGCTCTGGGACAACAAGCTGAGTCGTCTAGAGACTTTCACATCTTAAGAAATTAATACAAGCTTCGGGAAAAGTCTTCACAGTCAGTATTTTAGCTAAAGTGAAACTAACATGCTAACATGCGGCCTGGGAACGTAGTAACATTAGCAATAAACGACGTGCAAGCCTTTGCAACCAGAAAGGTGTTCCAACTTAAACCAAGGTGATGCATTATGTGTATACATGAGATACAAAAAATCGACTCCAAAAGACGAAGCTAATCCTGAATTTCATTTGAGGCCCCAATATTTAGTGGAAAACATATGAGGTGTGCAGAACAAGTCATGATTACAGTGGGGAATCAAAATTACCTCGTTAACACTAGAACATTAGTAGGCCTGAACTGTAACAAAATGTTCGAGCTCTTGGCAAAAATATATTTTATATAAAAATCTAAAATCTTAGAAAATTTGGAAAACACTAATTTCGACAAGAACGAGTATGCACGAATAAGTCTCACCAATGGCAGGTTAAACTGACATGTAAGCAATAAAATAGATTTATATGCACCTAGAATGATAAGTGATAAAACAGCGGATTCCCTGGCCACGTGAAATTTTTGGATACTGAATATTTTCACTTGACAAAAAAATCCAGTTCTTAGTTCACCCAATTCATTTTCTGGACCTTTCTCGCTAGCCAACATGTGCCCCTGACAGAGTATAAATCCCTTATCACATCGTTACTTGGATTTGGATTTTAACGAAATATTTGGGTAAAAATACCACCCTAAGTTCTAACTATGAAGTCCGTGTCATCTTTACTAAAGTCGTTAACTAGCGAAATAACCGGACTTTTGTGAAACTGGATGGACCTAAAGCTGGACGGAGCCCAATCTTTCAAGTGTAGTCAAGAGAGATCAAAGCAGCCTCACGTCTCAAAAAAAAAAAAAAATAGTTAAGCTAACGCTTTACTAAATTAGAATGTGTTATCAAACAAATACGAGCTTTAGGTAATTATGGTCGACCTCTACACACCCCAAGATCGTGGTAAGCACACTGAACTTCTTAGCAAAGGAAATATCTAGGCTAACAAGCATCGGCATAAAACCTTGAAACCTGTAAAATATTGGAACACCCGTGGGGAAGCCAAAACTGTAAACCAGGACTGCATTTGCGTAGATGCTGTATTTTTAGTTTGACGTCATACCGGTAGCCGAATTCTGGTCAAACTGTGCTTACACCAAGGTATATATAGATCGTGGCTTACACTTTCATTGAAACAGGCTACGTTACAAACACGCCCAATTCCGCAAAGCTTAAAAAAATCTTTTTTTAACCTAAACTGATCACACATTGTAAAACTCGAGACAAATTTCTTACAATGACCCCTTCGACAAACATTCATTTCAGCGAATTTTAAATTAAGTAGTCAAATTTACAGATATAAAAACAAGCTGCTAATAGGTTTTACTAATCCTCAAACCAGCTAGCTAATAGCTTATACTAAAACTGAAATTATTTTCCTTTGAAGGCAGGAACTACGTCGACAAATTTCCAGTGAAAATAGATGAGCACCTTTCTTGGCTAATTAGAGAACGAAGTAGAACTTAAAACGCTGACATGATTCTTACAGTGGGCCTACCCAATGGTTTCCAACCCTTAGCAAAATGTTGATGTTTCAGGAATACAGGTCATTTTTATATGAAAAGTTTGTTCTGAAGATTGCACTCCAAAATAAAATACTGAAATCGAAAGAAACGGAACAAGCAAAACATATGAACCCCTAATACAAGATTTTCATCTATGAAATACACAAATGAAATTCCCCAATCATACAGGAATCAAGGGCCTAAAGCACTAATAAAATTATATCTTAATACCTGACACTTCCATAGTTTTTTGTAGAAGCGATAAATGACGTCTCTAAATTTTTCGGGCTACCGGTTGTACAAGCACAATTTCGGTACTAAAAATTACGATTATTTTATATCGGAGGGACGAAAAATAAAATATTTGCTAAAAAACTTACAGTTGTATGCATTGAAGTCCCTTAAATAAAACGGTACAAATATTCCAGCGAACTAAGTCACGTAATTAACTGGTCAGACTTATGCAACGAAGTAAGCTAACCGCTTTCAGTAATCCTAATTCTGTACACGCCTAACTTTCCAGTGAAAGCTGGATAAGACAACAGTACACAGACCTGTTTTTTTCGAGCAACACTTGAACCAACCAACGTAAATAAGCACCACCACCTACTTGAAAAACAATATAAAATGTAAAACTCGAGAAGCACTGAGCTGGTTCTAACCGCCAATCTGGTCTTCCATACTATTTACTGTTTACACTTTTTATTCCTGGGGACCCGCAAACTCAATTCATCATAAACATCGTAACGCAGACACATTCTGGGATTTTCTCTCTCATTATACGACATAGTCCATATCAGTAATCAAATCTACGCTGCTACACCACTCAGAAAAAAACTTTCTTGAACTTGATGTTTTCAGTCCTCGAAAAGGAACTTTTGTGTAATCTCAGGGCGGCAAATTTAAAGGCTCCAAGACATAAAGAACGAAATAACAGATTCAGTTCTCAAGTTAATGCAGTTTGGGGAAAAAAAGTTGAGATGGCAGGTATTCCAGGATTACGGATACTTTTTACATGGAAAAAAAATTTGCTTTGAATAATACGATGGAAAGTAAAATTGTATTAATGGAGACTGAAGCGACTTGGAAATTGTGACCAAAAGCCTGGAACCATAACCCAAGAGTTTCCTCTGGGAAATATATAAAACCCTAACAAAGTTTCCTTAAAAATACGAAACAAAATCCCTCAATCATATTGTAATCAATGGGCTAAAGTGCTAAAATATAAAAGTCATAACACCTGACACTTTCATCCTATTTTGGTACAGGTCACAGGTGACACCTTTCCTTCCAACCGGTCGTGCAAAGATAATTTCAGCCCCAAAATTGCACTTATTTGATAATTGGACTCACTAAAAAATATATTCTTGCTGAGATACCATCATGAGTCATTAATTCTAAGCAAACCCTTACAGTAAGATACTTACATAATAGTAAAACAGTCTTGAAAATGGTCCCAAAATCAGATGGTTGCACACAAACCGGCTACTGTGGAAAGACTGAACCCACCTTCCAGATTTTCCAGTGTTCCAGTATGACGTCCAGTAATACGTGTCTTTCTATTTTTCTGCTGTTTATTAACTTTTTCAAAAGCTTTCCAATGACATTCCTGTTAATTTCATCGAGGAAAGGTTTATATAAACACCACAATAACTAAAGATATGGAAAGATTACAGGAAAAAACATTAATTTGGTTTTTTAAGACACTTTCAATATACTATTTTCTGAGTGGGTGGGTGTTGGGGGTGTGGGGGGGCAATGTGGGGGGAGATGGGTCCTGGTTAATGACGGTTGAGGGAGGGGGAGGGGTGAGTAAACGAAAGGTCAATTGCTAGTTAACTGGGTAATTAATTAACATTATTCATAAAGTATGGACATTATAATGACCTGAGGTGATTTTAAAATTGTATTTGCTTAAGACGTAGGAAATAAGATTTCAGTTATGTAATATAAGGTATATCATTATCAGTAATTACACAAAGATGCTTCAAGCCACAATTGTACCTTGGTTATTTTAACTTATTTGAAGAATATTTTGATTTGAAGGGAAATTTTCCTCTCTCTCTCTCTCTCTCTCTCTCTCTCTCTCTCTCTCTCTCTCTCTCTCTCTCTCTCTCTCTCTCTCTCTCTCTCTCTATATATATATATATATATATATATATATATATATATATATATATATATAATGTAAGCTTTAGAGCAATGGTGACTTAAGTCGCACCTCACAGGTGCTCATAGGTGTAAAACCTCAGTCCGCGTTCATTTTTCATTACCCGCAATTTAAGCATTACTTGTATTTAAAAAAATGGTGGGTGCTTAGAATTATTCTATAGATAAATAAACCCTCAAAACAACCTAAAAATAAAGGCTTCAATACACCATATTAAGGAATGTACACCGATTACGACAGCTGTTCATCTTTTAAGACACAAATAATATCTGATATAGTTTACCTCTACTTCAAACTACCGTTTTCTTCATATTCCGTGATAGAAAACTAATAATTTTTCAGCACTAACTAAAGCTTCTTTGGATTCCGAAACACGTTCTCTATGTTCCATGTTATTTGTGCATATTTGTAACAAAGTAAAAGCGATCACTTTCCCTTACTTTAGTAATACAATGATAAATCTTTTATAAAGTTACATATACCTCCGTAATGTGGAATGAATAGAAAACGAGATAATAAATTGCAACTAAATAGTAGGAAATATCATGGTGTGAACGTCCTTGTGCATACGTGGTTACATCATGTGTTCTTAGAATTATAATCTGCTAACAAGGGGATCAGTTATCGTTTGCCTTCATATGCTTAGGACAAAGTTGTCTTAAAACAATCGATCTCCTAATATTACATTACGATCCAGCCAATAAGGTTAGGCTATATAGCCTATGTGACTGCCATATCAATGTTGTTACATTTAGATAACTTCTTTTCAAATCCACCTCCCATATTATATTACGACCCAGTCAATAAGGTTATACATGTGACTGCCATATCAATATGCTGTTACATTTAGATACCTCGTGTCAGCACGGGCCTGGCTCTGGCAAGCATTTTGTAATAATTTCAAACAGCTTTCAATGTAAACATTATTCCTTATAATATGGTTTTTCAGGGTAAAATATAGCCTATATCTTATTCCTTTGTAACTGACGTACCGTTGAGATCTTCACTGGCAATTTTGTAAGAACAAAGGATTCAGCAAAGCCAAGCCCTTTTGCTGTTTACTAAGTACTAATGGTGACTTTGCCAAGAACTCATTCTGAATTATGTCAAGTTTCCGCTAAAGATAAAGCTATCGATTCATCTTTTTTTAATAACTACCTTTCAAGTAAGATTATAATCTAAATTTGGCAGGCGAAGCTTAATAAGCGCGTTTAACTCTGCAGATATATTATCAGAGTAAGTACATGATACGTACTACACTTATCTAAAAGCTCAGATGTTACTGCGAAATCTTGTGCCCCAAAATCGTCCTCCTTTCATGTGTTTAAGCCTGTCTTCAGAAAGGTTCCCAGTCTTTACTTGAAGGAACGACTTTGTAGTTTGATATTCCTCCCCACATGAATTCCTAATAGCACGATCAGCCTTTCTACGTCATAAAAGAACGATCAAAACATGGAATAGCAGAGCCCTTTAAAAAACCCAGTATTCCATAAAGCTTACAGTAACACCCATAAAACGAGGGAATTTGATTAATCAAGTACCCTTTTTATTTACGTTACCCTGTTGTGAACAAGTTCCTCCATACACAAATGGTTTGCCAGTGGTCCTACTAAATAAAACAGAATCATTTAACTTTAGCATCACGGAAAATCCCAAGATACCCCTGTGAAAGCTTGAGCTTAAAGTTCGAAGGAAGAGCTGTTGTGACAACCAAACTAGCTGCAATGATAGTTTACGTAATCTAAGGCATTATTGAAGATACTCACCAAATACGAGGAAATACAAGTTCCAACGAGGAGTAGCGTGCTCACACCTAGGACTCTCGTTAGTGACTGCCACTCTAGATTGAAACCACTTTTTAAATACTACCTTTGCGCCCATCGACGATGCAATAGCTGAGGAAACTATGACAATTAAAATATTAGTTTTCCTGATACGTCATTTTCAAGAATCTGGTTGAATGTAAAGTAAAAATAATTAAAAGAAAATAAGATAAATGACGATATATATATATATGTGTAGGTATATGTATATATATATATATATATATATATATATATATATATATATATATATTATATGGGCGTGTTCATCATCATCAGTATCATTCTCACTATTATTAAGAATTGTACCAAAAGGAATCTTTTGGAGAAAAGTAACAAAATTAGGATTGAGAATGAAACGCCACAGTTGTATTATCATATATATTTTTTTTTCTCTATAGACTTCAACATAATTGAGCTAACTTTTCACATGAACAAAATACATTACTTCACACTTTTGAGAATGTATTTGAATGTATTTACAAGAACTTTATGTGTGTGTCAGTAGGGGTGAGTATACTACCTCTCTATTATAAGTAAATATTATCGAATTGACCTCCGTCACTTCCTCTCGAATAATTCAATAAATGTATTTGAAGTATTTCATTAAAACAGAACTTTGCTGAATGTATTCATAAATCACACGTGGATAGAACAGGCTACTGACAAAAAAACAAGGAATTTATTATTTTTTATCCGTGTATCATAAGAATTTTTAAAAAAGTCGTACACTATTATCATACGAATTCTCAAAAACATATATATATATTTTTTCACTATTGTAAACATCCAGGGTTTGATAACTTACACGTATTGGCTATACAACTCTATGACTTAATGTGTATTATACAATTCAAGGGGAGGTGGAATGCTACAAACATAAGGACATGAAGACTATTAATTGCTACAAGTGAATGAAAAGGTAGAACAGAGGAATTAATAAAAGAAAAATGAATTAATATTTTCAGAGCTCTGTATTTTTTTTTTTTTTTTTGCAGTTTAATATGCAGAAGTTTTTCATCGTCGTTTTCTTCATCATTAAAGCCATGACTTAAATTTTTATTATTTTTTTTATTATTTTCCTTCTTCTCCTCCTCTGTTTCCTCATTATTACTATGAGTATTGTTTAAATTCATGCCTCCAATGGTATGATTCCGTACACAATGCAGGCCAACTGAATATTATCTCAGTGGCCACTGCGCTCATCCTCGAAAATAATATTCAGTGAAATGTATTCATATCTATCATTACACAATTACAGATAAATTACACCAATCTCAACGGAAGTGGCAAAATATCCTTTTAATTCGACAACTCTTCCAAGTCAGTTGGTCATGAATAGAAAAGAAAAAATGAAAAAGCAAAGGAATGACAAAGCCGCTGATTAAATTTGAGATTTGAAAAAATACATACATTGTAGTGACACCAAATTTCACCTCACAAAGCAAGGAGCCTTATTTAGAAAAGGAATGATTAATTTATGGAATACTTTAGGAAATGGGGAAATTTATATACAAAATGGGTTAAGCGAAAAGGAATGATAATTTCAAGACATTTTACTCTTATGCCAACGCGAAGACATCGGCATTGAGCTTCCCGTTTTCATTGAAAAATTTTGTTTTCTGTATTTTCTATTATGGCATGCAGTGTTTTGCAGGTACGGTACGTAATGTAATGGAATAGAATGGAATGCTAACGTAAACGAAATCGATAAATATCACTTTAAATGGTAGTGGTAATTTAAATTGCGTTTTGAAATTGCGAAAGGCTAACAAAAAACCTACTGACAAAATTTCTGTACATTTAGCAATCAGCTGATTCTTCTTGGCCTACCGATTTCTTTCTTAGTCGATATGATGGCAACTCACCCCCTGCATAATCTATATGGCTGTTCGCTTGGGTGGTCTGACACCAGACTGCTGACTCCGAAAGCTACTGAATTTGGACACAGCTGCCAACATCCCACGTTGCTGCCAACCTAGGTGGTTAATGCAACTCTGAAGACCGCTAATGAATTTGCAGGCTTCTGCTAACTTCCCAAGATGCTGCTGCCTTTGAAGATCGTTGATAACTTACAGCAATCATCAACAAACTTTGCAGAACATTGCTGGCATTGTAGGATGCTATCAACCTCCAAAAACAGTCGTTAACTTTGTAGAATGATGTCAGCGTTGGAAGGTGTTGCTGACACTCCTGACAGCTGCTGACTTCCAGAGTCGTTGCCAGCTCTCCAAGCCAACTACTGACTATACAGGCTGTTGCTGACTTTGGACAATGCTGGTGGATTTTGAAAGTTACTGTAAGCTTTGCAAACAACTGCGAATTTAGCAATCTACTATCAATGTAGCTGAATTCTGCCAGTGTTAAAAACCATTGTCAAGACTTCTCGAGACCTGCAGCCGATTTTCCAGGCTGCGTATGACTTGCTGACTCTCTGGGACGTCAGCCGTATTGTCACTGCACAGTTACGCCAGTTTTGATCCAAGCAGAAACCGTTTTGGAGGGAGTTCTAAAAGAAATCTGGTGATCGTAAAATCATCTGTAATTTTATAGCATTTCCGTACGATTGTCTAGAGAAACGCCAGATGTTTCCTTTCAGTATATTGAAACAAAATAACCCCTTTTGAATGAAAGAACCTTGAGGAAGGAAAGAATTCCACCTAATTCTCAATACAAAAAAGGAAGTCAATGGGAATATATATAAAGTTAGGGAAAAAAAAAGACGTTTGCAGCACCATTTAAGAGGACGTATCATTAGAAAAAACTTCAGAAATGAGTGTTTTTTTTTTCTGGGCTTGCATACGTAAACTTTTTTTTATGATGATTTTTTTTTTGCAATATTAGTCAGGATTTCATGAGTGCGCTACAGAATCTGACATATTATGGCTGAAAGGTTATTTTTTATGAGTCAATTTCACAGGCTGTTCTATTTTCCATCATCGACCACAACTGCATAGAATGTTAATTTCTGAAATAAAGTTTAATGGCGTATAATAATAATAATAAAAAAAAAAACATATAATAAAAAAACTGAGTTCGCAATTTCATTCAGAAAACGTTCAACCTCATCTTATGAATAATTAAACTCATATCGCCCTTCCTTCGTAAGAAATCATTTTGTCACCTCACCCACAACGATAATTTCATGCAGAGACAAATAATCAAGTGTTGGATACATTACGAATGAATCGTCAATATCAGTAGTAATTCGTGATTCGTGTTGACGGTATTCCAAGAAAAGCTAGCATCAAACGTTGATTATTATTATTATTATATATTATTTTTCTTCTCTTAAAAGGGATTACAGTAAGTTGGTTAGTAAATAAAAATACGCTTTATATGGATGTGTTAGAAAAAATGATTACATCAAAGCAATGTACATACACGTATGTATGCCGTATATAAATACAGCCTGTATATGAATAGTTTATACATTCTGTACGTATATGGTATACATACTTTTATATCATATATACATAATTATACTTCCTGCTGAGGAAATTCTTCGTAAGTCATGGTATCGGGAATGCATTATGGCGAGGAATTTTATTTCTTCCTGCAAAAGTGTATTCAATTTCTCGAATGTCGATCGTAACTTCATCTGTATTTATGAATGCGTTGTTTCTAAGCATTCTTTAATACAATATACATGTTATATTTCTTTTGCTATATGCTTTACTTTAGTGCAAAGGAGTTTTGCGGACTTTGTATCGGATAGTTTTCTCACAGTCACAAACAGTCCAATTTTCCAAGTTGTTTACAAATTGGTTACAGGAAGGCTCTTAACTGTTACAACGATGTCGTTTGATCCAGTACATGGGTTAATTTTAATGTATATTCATGTATAAATTCTCCTTCACATTCGGCAAGTAAGTGAAAAATCAAGACCCAAGATATAAAGCGTGCATTCCCGACAATATGTTATAGAATACATGGAATATTGTTAGCGGCGGCAACAGCATTCAGTGGTAATGAGTGCTGGGTCAGCGTTATATATATATATTATCTTATTCTCTATTTATATAAGTCATTGGGTGCTCAACCGATACAGGTGTGTGTTCAACACGGATTAATAATACATCCACATACAGACACAGATTCGGGATTGTGTGCAACATGAACGCAAAAGAAGCACTGGAGAAAAGTTTATGTTTTCATCAGAGTTACGGCAATGTCGCTATGGCCTACTCTTACGCTCGCAGTATAGTTCTCCTTCCAGCCCGCAGGGCCGGCAGCTTCTGCGGACGATCAGTTGGGAGCAGCTTCCCCTGAAGATCAGTCCTGGAAGCTCACGAGGGTACGAGTTAGCAGACAACTTATGCTTTAAAAACTGGCAATGACGGTACTGCAATGCTCGGCCTAGTTCTCCCGCCAGCTCGCAGCGCAGGGAGCTCCTGCGGACGATCAGACGGGAGCTTCTCTGTCAGACCAGATCCTGGAAGCTCGCCAGGTTGCGAGTTGGTGGACAAACTACGCTTCAAAAACTGGAATCCGGCTTTGGTTTACATGACATATAGTTATTATACACCCCAGGGTAAAGCGGAGAGGAAGGTCTGTGGTAAAGTGTGTGGTTATCCCTGAGCCTAGAGGCTGGAGTGCAAATGGTTTTCATTGAGTAAATATGTGATGCATCTGGCTGCTGTGTTTACGTTCTTCATGTAATGGCTAGAGAGGGGAAAAGGTAAACGAAGGAGTCACAATGATAAGTATCAAGGAAGCGACGTGGCAGCCAGCATCCTAAACAAACCACCGTGAAGAAGAAGATCTTTGATTTTTCAGGTCGCTGGTTACGTACAACAAAAGGTAAATATTTGTGTGAATGAGGGCTAAAACTGTCCTGTCTTGGGGCAGATTCATCATGAAAACAACAATTCTTCCATTGGTTTGTTTAGTGAGATGCCAGCTCGTGTTTTTTTCGTGCAATTTGAGAACTTTTTCTCAATCTCTCGAATGAGATGGACTGACTTAGGAATCGCAAATATGCTTAGTAGAACAATTGTAAGTCTAGAGTTCATATGCGTAATGGAGAGCGCGCGCGCATTACGTGGATGAGACGCTCAGTTATGACGCAATGGTAGGCGAATAAGTAATTAATCAAATCAGTAAAAAACAACACACAATGGTCAGATGGATAATATTGAGACACATTTCAATTCGCTTTGATATGTTCCAGTTTAAGGCAAGTAATCATTCGTATTTGGTTGATGGCAAGAGTTTTTAAATGAACTGAATTAATGGTATAATAACGCAGCTTTTAATTCATTTTCCGGAAACTCATTGCGAATGTTGAAAAGTTTAAGAATCGAAATAAGTTCGTGTTAAGCCTAGGTACTTGTGAATCCTCAAACATTTAAGTGCAAAGGTCACAAAAAATTAAGTATAGGCGCATTAGTTATTGAATATCACCTTGATGTTTACTGCTTTCATTATCGTTTATCAACAACTGGAAATATTATTTTATCAACGACTGGAAATATTATTCTAATTTAATTTTATGCCGTAATCGATAAAGGAGAGATTTTCTGTGGAAAAAATAGCAAGTGATAAACTAAGTAATCTTGATTGGAAACTTTCAAACATAAATTAGATGGCAACGAAAACATCGACATTCGTTTTCTATAAACAAGATTATGCATACGGTCATAAATTAATGAATGAATAGCACATATTTCTTTCGCACAAAGCAAAACAGATTTACTCCCTTGTTTTATACTTACTCTTATTGCTTCTGTCCTTCACATTTAATTGAAAATTGAACTTGGCGTTACATCTTATTACTTACTACGAACGTCGTCAACTTGTAATATTCCAATGCCCAGAAACTCACTTGTACTTAATTCACAACAAAGATCCTTAAATAAACAATTTTTGCTAAACACAACAGAATATAAACACACAATTACAAAATAGTTACATTTCATGATGTTACAAAGCCACGCCCTCTTAAATGCAACGTTGTCAAATGCTTCCTGAATTATTATTATTATTATAATTATTCAGAAGATAACTCTGTTCTTATGGAATAAGACAAGAGCCAGTGATTTGAAATACAGGCTTCCAAAGAATATGTTGCTCATTTGAAAGATATAAAACTCATAATACTAGGAGTTTTAGTCTCTGTAAACGGTTGGTTACTTATGTTGAGGGGGCGTGGTCTCTTATTGGTATGGTTGCCAAATGTTTCCTTAGGCTGCCCGTACACGGAACACTTTTAGTGGAAAGTGGCTGGCCACTAAGTGGTCAGTCATTTAGTGGCAAATTGATAATATCAGCTTGTACAGTGGTGTGGCCAAAAGATAGACCCAGTAGCCACTTCGTATCCACACTATCGGTGTAGTCCACTTTTTGTGGCTCGTCTGCCGTCTTCCATACAAAAGCAAGGGTTCCATTATTTTTACTATAGTGGCCGGCCACTAAGTGTCCCGTGTGCAGGCAGCCTTAAGGTTAGCAATACTATCCACTTTTTGTCTGGAAGTTTGTGGCAACTGCATGTTTAAGGGCGTGGCTTTTCACAAAGTCGTTCTGCATCTGAAGAAATAACGTACTGAAGAAAATCGGGACAACAACAAAATAGTTTTCTTCGTAATTTCCATTCTTTAAGTCAATACTTGACTACTCTAAAACATTTAACATAAAAATGATTTGTGAATATAGCAAACGAGGTGGAAAATCAAGCATATATTTTCCTGATACCAACAATGAATAAGTGGGGTTGTAGTTAGCCAATGAGGACTGCACTATAATATTTATATTTACAAAACTAAAGCAGAATCAATTTTATGACACTGTGTTTTCGAAAGCACAATTTAGTTATTATCTTACAGATTTGGATTGTAGCTTTGTAAGAAAAAGTCTAGAAATTTTAACTAACCTTTAAAAACTAAAACCTCTTTAAAATATAATTTTAATACACTCAGAACCAGAGTTCAGACATGTATTAACCTTCTAATAATTTAGAAATAAGATAACACCAATTACTGTACTCTAACAAAGTTCATCATAATGCCTTAACAAATGTCAACATTCTTCTGAACATATACTGTACTAACACTCAGTTCTGTTGATACTGCGTAAACATTCCTTATTACTTAAACATACGTTGAACGTTAATTTCTGCTGTAGAATAACATTCATTAATCTTCAAAAATCAATATGGAATGTGCTGTCAACAAAATCAATATGGAATCTGTTGTCAGCAAAATATGGAATGTGTTGTCAACAAAATCAATATGGAATCTGTTGTCAACAAAATAAATTCGGAATGTGTTGTCAAAAAAATAAATTTGGAATGTGCTGTCAACAAAATCAATATGGAATGTGTTGTCAACACAATCAATATGGAAGGTGTTGTCAATACAATCAGTATGGAGGGGGCTGTCAACAAAATCAATATGGAATATGTTGTCAACAAAACCAATATGGAAGGTGTTGTCAACACAATCAATATGGAAGGTGTTGTCAACACAATCAATATGGAAGGTGTTGTCAATACAATCAGTATGGAGGGGGTTGTCAACAAAATCAATATGGAATGTGTTGTCAACACAATCAATATGGAAGGTGTTGTCAATACAATCAGTATGGAGGGGGTTGTCAACAAAACCAATATGGAATATGTTGTCAACAAAACCACTATGGAAGGTGTTGTCAACACAACCAATATGGAAGGTGTTGTCAACACAATCAATATGGAAGGTGTTGTCAACAAAACCAATATGGAAGGTGTTGTCAACACAATCAATATGGAAGGAGTTGCCAGCGCAATCAATATGGAAGGTGCTGTCAACAAAATCAATATGGAAGGTGTTGTCAATACAATCAGTATGGAGGGGGTTGTCAACAAAATCAGTATGGAATATGTTATCAAAAACTGAACTCTACAGAGAATGACTAGAAGACAAAGACTGACTTATGTTTGTGGGAGTCAAAACACCTACAAAAATCTGACTCAGAAAAAGACATTCAGAAAGTAAATAAAAGTTTCCTTAATGGAGAAATCTGTGAATGAAATAGTTTGCTGAAAAAAAAAAAATTGTTGATGCAATATACTTGTACTATGAAAATGAGCCTTTTTCCACATCTTTCCTAAATTCATATTGACAGCAATATTCATTAATAAGTTTGACAGGTAAACACAGAATTATAGCCTTTACACAAATAAAAGTTTCTCACATTTATCATTATTTTTTTTGTTGCATATACTGTATATACGTGTATTTTTATAATAGGTATGGATATATGTATGTGCGTGCACACAGGAATGTACATGCGTAACTTATGTGCACGTATTACATACATACATACGTACACATAATCTTATATTTTTCTGTATAAAAGAGAAAGTGTGTTTTTGGGGTGTGGGGAGTTTCCTCATATGGCGAAGACATCAACTACACTTCGTTAAAAAGAAAAAAAGACAATAATGACAGATCGATCAAAACAATCTAAAACAGTACATTTAAGAAAATAAAAACGATGAAGCTGAATTGTGTGGTATTTATAAGCCTTGACCCACACACAAAAAAATATAAAAAAAAACAAGTTCAGTAACAAACGAAGCCACTATAACACTGGTTACTATGACATCGACAGTGTTTTGTTTTTCCTCGGAAAAACACAAACAAAAACGATACAAAAACAAAGCACGTGTATGGACTAGGCATGAGGACTGCCTACAGTTGAATACAGTCAGTTCCCTAAATCAACCAGAGATGGAAAAACTGTGTCTTTCATTATTCCTTTGGGAAAATGTCGTTATCACAGTAACTATTTGTAAGATGAAAATATATTTATAAGAGGAAAATAATACATATATCAGTTTGCGGTTACAAACAGCTACATCTCAAAAAATAAAATAAGGACTCTGTTTCATCAGACACTAAAACCACTTGGAATGAATTCAGACATTCTGTTTCGAAGGATGAAATAAATTTACAAGTCACTTGAAAGATGAAATACAACTCTACAAATTCACAAGTCACTTGAAAGATAAAATACAACTTCATCAATGAACAAGTCACTTAAAAGATAAAATACAATTTTATCAATTTACCAGTCACTCGAAAGATAAAACACACCTTTATCAATTCACAAGTCACTTGAAAGATAAAATACAACTTTATCAATTTACAAGTCACCCCAGAAGTAAAATAAAACTTTATCAAATCACGTCACTTAAGAGATAAAATAGACTTTTTATCATTTATTAATATTCCTTTTTTTTTTTTTTTAAAAAGGGACACTGACCATACAAACCCTCGTGAAACACATTATTTTTTTTTTTATTAGACTTCAATCGCAAAAGCAGAGTGAGCATAAGACATCGCTTCACAGAATAAGCACAGATCAAAGACACAGACAGACACACAGACACACAGACACACTGACAGACAGACAGACAGCCAGTCAGACAAACAGACGGATCTATGATCTGCTGAGCAACTATGGGCATATTAGTATTCAGGATGCTATTCTCATGAGGCGATGGATGGAAATTCTGTCCACTGACTTTTTGAAGACTTTCTGAAAGACTATGGAACTTGGGAAACTGAGCAAGGCCCAGGTACTGAAGTGTATAATATCAGTTTCCTGAAATGCATAATATTCATTCAAAATGAGATAGATAACTGGAAACGCAGTATTTAATTATAATTAAAAATACCTGAACTGAGTATGGCCCAAGTACTGACATGTATAATATTCATTTCAAAAAATGTGTAATATTGATTTAAAATCAGATGGTTGGAAACACAGTATTTAATTATAATTACGAACATTAGAAATGATTATGGCCCAAGTACTGAAATGTATTATATTAGTTTTCTGAAATACATTGTATTAATTCAATATTAGATAACTGGGAAAGTGGTGTGTCAGTATGATTAAAAACACTAGAAATCTGTAGCAAAGGGTCCATAATATTTTTTATTAAAATGAAATCTCTGGAGGATCAAAATGACTGGCGTTTGCCAAGTAACATTTTACAGTCAACAGTTTAAGAGAGTGAAAAAATGAAAAAAATCCCAATGCAAATGTTGATATTTCCAATATTTTTGGGATTAGTGAATATTATTGATGACGTCAGCTCTAAAAAGAGGTGAGACTGATTATGATAAGCTTCTAACAACTTTTATTGCAGTTTCAATTTTATTGCAATTATGTCTGCAACTTTTAATGAAATATTCTGGATTTAAGACAAGTTCCAATGGACATGTCACAAAAGTTCACCAAATATCTTGTAATTCACTCTAATTCAAAGTAGTTCTGGAGAAACAATAAGCATCTGATATAGTGTGTGTGTGTGTGTATAATATAGACAAATAGATTTTTAAATAGATAGTTAATTTGCATGACGTTTACTGCCAAAAAATACCTAATTAAAACAAAGACAGGCATCACACTGAACAAACAGACTACCTTTTTCACTGGAGTTTCCTCGTAAATGAAAAAAAAATTCTTAGAGCAAATAAGCGTGTGAATAAAGATTATGACCTATACTTGAAGAAACCATCTTTAAGAACAAAACCTCATTTGGCTTTGAGATACAAAGTAAAAAGTTTTCTGGCGCTTAAAAAGTCAGTATCAGAGTTTTCGATCCATTACCTCATCTACACACTCATCTAACATTACATAAAACTATACATGTTATTCCGTAATTCAAGGACCCCATTCTCGTATCTCCCTTTCCCTTTAAACATTTTTTTTCCCTTTCACCCTCAATTTCGAGGGCGCTTCAAAACACCCCTAACTGCTTGCCCTCAACTTTAATGAAAGCGATTCAGTGACGCTCCATCATTCATTAAACACGAACATAGGTGTGACATTCAAGAGATAACGAAGCCTACATTTGAGGGGCAAAACAAAGCATTATACATGAGTTGGGTAAATTATTTCTCAACACTTCTACTGAAGAAATATGGACGATGAATACGAGGTTTTCCTGAAAGTAAAAAATGCCTCACACCAACAGGCTGTAAACAATATTATAGGGATGTAATTATTCAGCGTCCTCTGTAACTCTTTGGATTCAGAAAGCGACAATTACACCAAAAACAAAACCAAATCACTCCTGGGCCCTGTAAACAACATTACAGGGACACAGTTATTCAGCATCATCTATAACTCTTCGGATTCAGAAAGCCACAATTACATCAAAAAGAGGAAAAATCACTTACGTTCTTCACTGAATTTCCCTTGTTCTAGTGATTGTCTCGAATAAGCTGGCTACTCAGAGTGGTAGTCTGGGCACTCTTCGGGAAAGGAGATTTCAAATTCACCTGAGCCCTCACTCTCTCACTCTCTTTCTCTCTCGACATGCTTTCTCGGTTTTGACATCAGTGAAACAAACAAATATAAACGCAGTTTGAGTTATCACTCGCTTTACATCCTCACAAAGGTTTAACTTGAATGGACAAACAAATAGAGAGTAAATAATTACATAACACATCGAACAGTACACGAGATTCGATGTGAAACCTCATCTTTTGAAGAAAAATTTTTTTTGGAAAGTCCAAAAATTCATATAAAGAGGTAAGACAATGACGAAAAAGGAGTTTTAAAGTACAAAACAACATGTATACAACACACCATTTGAAGATCATTTTTCATTTTTCTCGCAACAGAAATTGCATATAAAAATGTAAGACAAAAATAATTTTGTAAAAAGCTACATATTTTATTCTGAAAAGGACTAAGCAAATCAACTTCATTTTCTGCCTTCCACTGCTCACTTTGGTTGTCATTCGAACGAAATGACTTACTGCCAACTCTCCTCCTGAGTTCTTCACCTCGAAAGTACAAATAAACTGGGAACTTTTACACTGTTACATTATTTATCACGAAAGATGAAAAGAGAAGAAACTTTGGTTTTCAAAATGCTACAGTTAGTATTCACTAAAATAATGTGTGACAGGACGAAATAAACTGGGAATAGAGCGAAGAGACATTCAACTAATTTTTGATTTAACCAACAGTGAAATAAGATTTCTTATCAAAACTTAAAACTAAAACACGAGAAACTTATTCAATGGGCAATCCTAGTGTTCTGTCACACGCTTTCAAATTACAGATACTCGCGAAAAGAATATAAAAAAAAATTATATATATAATTACGAAATGAAAACAGGACGTGAATATAATAAAAAATAAAGCCAAAGTCCTCGTGCTCTGTTACACACACACTTGCAAGATACAGATCACGACAGACAACTTCATACCATCGAAAAACATCGGCCTACTGAGAAGTGCGAGCGGTGCTGTGGCGCACAGATGCCTCAATAAAACACCTTTCCAGGACACAGATCAGCCAAGAAGAGCTTCTCCATTTCAAAATTCTCTTACTTCTTCTTCTTCTCCTTCTCCTTCTACTTCTTTGTTTTTACGATATGACTTTGTGTGTTGTGTTGTGTATGAAAAGAGGGGTGGAAGTTAATCTCATCAAAATATATCTATAGTTTCTTGGTAGTTGCGATCCCAGTACCCTCCGCTGTAGAGCCAGTCCTCCTGTTTGGTGAAGGGGTTGGTCCCTTGTTCAAACCACCTGCAGGAGGAGAGAGACAAACGTCCAGGTTAAAGAGAGGAAAGGTCCTTTGTAAAATATAGCTTTGAAAAATATATATAGCTTTGATTGTTTTCAAGTCAAACTCAAAGAAAATTTTTCCCTTGCTTAAACCACCTGCAGGAGAAGGTGGATGAATGTCAGGTACATGAGGGGAAAAGCCTTTTGTAAAATATAGCTTTGAAAAATATATAGAGCTTTCATTATTCTCAAATCAATCTTAAAACAAATTAGGTCCCTTGCTCAACACCTGATGGAGAAGACGGATAAATGCCAGGTAAAAGAGACGAAAGGACCTTTGTAAAATACAGTTTTGTAAAATATGTATAAGTGATCATTTTTAAATCAATCTCAAAACAAAATAGGTTCCTTGCTTAAACCACTTCGTAAAATATGTATAGCTTTGATTATTTTTCAAATCAATCTCAAAACAAAATAGGTTGCTTGCTTAAACCACGTGCCTAAGAAGATATATAAACGCCTGGTAAAAGATTGTGAAGATTGCATTTAGACAGAAAAAAGCCTTTGTAAAATATAGCTTTGATTATTTTCGAAAGAAAAATCTTTTTGTAAAATATAGCTTTGATCAAACTCAAACCAGAATAGGTTCCTCGTTCAAACCACCAGCAGGAGGAGACGATAAATGTCAGGTGAAAAATTGTGAAGATTGTCTCCACAGAGAAAAATCTCTCAGTGAAATATATCTTTAATTATCTTCAAATCAAACTACAACAAAATAGGTCCCTTGCTCAAACCACCTACTGCAGAAGTAAAAGGCAGTTAAGAGATTGTGAAGATTGCCTTCAGAGAGAAAACGCCCTCTGTAAAATGTAGCTTTGGTTATTTTCAAAGAAAAGCTCTTTGTAAACTATAGCTTTGTATATCTTTAGACCAAACTGAAAACTAAATAGGTTCTTCGCTCAAACCAAATGCAGGAAAAATAGATAAAACACAAGTAAGAGATTGTGAAAAATGTCCTCAGGGAGGAAAAAGCCCTCTGTGAATTATACCTTTAATAATCTTCAAACCAAACTACAACATAACCGGTTCCTTCCTGCAGAAGATTAGATAAAAAGACAGTCAAAATGACAGTGAAGATTGTCTTCGAGAGAAGATTCCATCTGTGAAATACAGACTTGATTGTTTGCAAATCGAACTCAAACGAAATGGGTTCTTACCGAGCTTTCCATTCATGTTTGCTCTTTTTCCTGAGTTTTCTGGCGTCGCGCTGCTTCTCCTCTAACCTGTTCTTCTCGGCGGCCGCCGCGTCGATGTCTCCGTTTTCCAGGAACCTGATGTCCGGACGTAATCTGGAAAGAAGAAGAATAAGGAGAAGAATTGAGAGAAATTTCAGTATGCCAATGGCTAGAACAATAATAATGATAGCTATAAAACTGAATGGTTTTTAAACACTACTTGAAGTGAAATGTTGATTAAAGCATTGCGTTAGCTATCATGAAAACAGTAAGGTTTATTATTTTATTATTATTATTATTATTATTATTATTATTATTATTATTATTATTATTATTATTATTATTACACAGAAACAGGCTTAATTTCAACGAATTATTTAATTTTGCCATCATTTATTATATTATCAACAACTGAAAAAATCTATAAGAACGTAAAAATATACTTAAAAAATATATTGTTTTGCATTTACATTATCAACTTCTTCATAATTTTGTTGACTATTATTTAATTTTATTATTATCATATTATTATTATTATTATTATTATTATTAATGATTATTAATTTTCAATGAAATCTATAATAACGTAAAAATATACTATAAAATATATATTGTTTTACATTTACATTATCAAGCAGTTTTTCATAATTTTAGTTGACTATTATTATTATTATTATTATTATTATTATTATTATTATTATTATTATTATTATTCACTGATATATCTTTACTATCTGTCTCTCTGCAAATAATGTTCAATAAAATTTTAAACCATCGTCCATCGCTACCATTTATACTTACATGTATTATTATTATTATTATTATTATTATTATTATTATTATTATTATTATTATTATTATTATTATTATTATTATTATTATTATTATTACAGTTCAAGATATAAAAACCTGACACAGCAAGAAATCGAAAGTTATGAAAACAAAATGGCATAAACTCTTCTCTACAGCGGACAAATAATGACTTCAAACAATATAAACTTAGTATTCGATAAATATCTCCACAAGAAGTATACAACCGAATTGCAATGCGCAACTCAAGGTATGCAAACTCACCTGCAGTCAGTTTGGCAACAGTTGGCTTTTATTTCGTCATTCAGCTCGTTCAGCGACATGGAAAACAGGGTGAAGTGGTAGTACTGAAAGAAGAAATAAGAATCAGTTAATGAGCTTATTCATTAAATAATTGCTTTCTATGTATAAGATCTGAGTGGGTGATGTTTCCGTGATACTGTTTAATTTAGATCTAAGGTTTGATATAATTATTAGATGGGTTTATGTGTTCTGAATATTTACATGTGGTTCTCTCTATGTATCTCTCTCTTAATATATTTATATATATACATATATATATATATATATACACACACACATATATATATATATATATATATATGTGTGTATATATATATATATATATATATATATATATATATATATATATATATATATATATATATATATATATATATATATATATATTTATATCAACGAGAAAGTGAGGATTTTATACACAGCATATTGCATATCCATAACAGGACACATTTCTAAATTACTAATTACCACAAAATCGGGATGATATTCCCGCAAAAAAAAAAAAAAACGTAACTAGAGACGACACATGCCCTGACGTCATTGTTATAAAAAACACTCTTGGTAATAAATTCTATATAATTGGCTAAACATATTGGTAAAACTTACAATATTTCCAGAGCCATTCAAAGTAAACTGATGAAAAATAATAATGGCAAATAATAAGGGGGATGCAAGCCCCTCTCGCCCTACTTGGGCAACGGTGCCCTAGAACGAGTTAAATAAGAAACGTGCCCTAGATGGGTTAAGTTAAGATCGAGAAGTTAAAGTTTCCATTTCATTTTCAATGATATCCTCATTATATTAGACACAATACTCGTATTAATATTATTATTACTAAAATAGTGTTATCAGACCACTGAGCTGATTATCGGCTCTCACAGAGCTGGCCCGATGGATTTATTTTTCCGTATATTATTTTTGTTTTTTATACTGTCAGTTAAATAACAATTTTTCAAAAATTTTTATAATTAGATTCATTGGAAATGTGGGAGTTTCTGACAAAATTTCACTGACCGATTTGTTTCCAGAACTTGATAGCAGCTGCTGATTAAACCTTTGACATTCACACAAAGAATGTGTAATTGTTATCATTACTTCACACTCAGAGCATTCACGGATTATTAATCGGGTGTAAATTGGCAAAAGGTGCGTAATTCTCTAATCAAGTGTTAAGTTTTCTTTGGACGTAATACTTAACAAAACTCTTGAATACTGAGATTGAATGACGCATAAATATTACTTCGAAAATACTCTGAGTTAAATCCAAAAAAACACAAATACATCACAACGAAATTGAATAAGTAAAAAAAGACAAGTAAAAAACGCGCCGAAGCTTCTTCGGCGCAATCGAGTTTTCTGTACGGCCGAGTTTTCTGTTACAGCGTATAATCAAGGCCACCGAAAATAGATCTATCTTTAGGTGGTCTCGGTATAATGCTGTATGAGCCGCGGCCCATGAAATTTTATCCACGGCCCGTTGGTGGCCTATCCTATATCGTTACCAGAAGCACGACTATGGCTAAATTTAACCTTGAATAAAATAAAAACTACCTGAGGAGACTAGAGGGCTGCAATTTGGTATGTTTGATGACTGGAGGGTGGATGATCAACATACCAATTTGCAGCCCTCTAGCCTCAGTAGTTTTTAAGATCTGAGGGCGGACAGAAAAGTGCGGACAGAAAAAGTGCGGACGGACACACAAAACCGCCACAACAGTTTTCTTTTACAGAAAACTGAAAAAGGAGTAAATTCTCGAAGGAAACATCCCGGTGCCTCCTGCCACGAACTTTGACCTTCAACCAAAGCAACGCAGCAGCATAAGGCCATTAGTCCTGAAGTGGTCTTCTGCAAGTCTCCGTCACTCGTTTATTTTTGAAGGAGAAATCTCTCTCTCTCTCTCTCTTTCTCTCTCTCTCTCTATGTATATGTGCACACGAACATATACATACAGACGCTAATCACGTTCACAAACATTCGCGTAGAAAAACACAAACAAGACACGAATATGAATATGTATATATATATATATATATATATATATATATATATATATATATATATATATATATATATATATATATATATATATATATATATATATATAATATAGATAGATAGATAGATAGATAATAGATAGATAGATAATTGCATAAACAGACAGACTGACATACAGTCAGACAAATATACAACCTGACAAACGGACAAGTGGAGATACTCTGAACGCCTCACCTGCGGTGAATTCTCCGGGCGGGGATCGGCCTCCCACAGCGTGATGGAATTGGGAATGTCAATACTGTAAGTGGAGTCGGTCGAGGGTAGCTCCCTTCTTCAGGTTCCTCCGGGGGCTCGCCATCCTCGATATCAACGCCCGCCTGAGGATATCGAGGGATTAATTATATACGTGATTCTATTTCTCTCGATCCCGATGTAGCTAGGCATGGCTTCACGTGATTAGGAAATGTGGAGTCTACAGATCTTTATTTCTTTCAATGTTTTATTTATTTACTTAAGAAATGATTGCATTAAATGGTATAAATCTCTCTCTCTCTCTCTCTCTCTCTCTCTCTCTCTCTCTCTCTCTCTCTCTCTCTCTCTCTCTCTTTCATTCAGTTTCCTGCAATAATAATCACGAGATACACCATACGTTAGGAATACCAAGCACCTAAGCTCACTCTCACTGACTCTCTCTCTCTCTCTCTCTCTCTCTCTCTCTCTCTCTCTCTCTCTCTCTCTCTCTCAGTTTCCTACAATAATTATCACGAGTTATGCTATGCTGCAGGAGTACCACAAACCAGATCTCACTCTGAATGAATCTGTCTCTCTCTCTCTCTCTCTCTCTCTCTCTCTCTCTCTCTCTCTCTCTCTTTCTCTAAATATCTATCACAAGTTGTACCATACTGTATCAGTTCCACATCTCTGTAAGACTAACACTCTCTCTCTCTCTCTCTCTCTCTCTCTCTCTCTCTCTCTCTCTCTCTCTCTCTCCACAGATCAAATCTCACTCTGACTGAATGCTTCTCTCTCTCACTCTCCACAGATCAAAATCTCACTCTGACTGACTGCTTCTCTCTCTCTCTCTCTCTCTCTCTCTCTCTCTCTCTCTCTCTCTCTCTCTCTCCACAGATCAAAATCTCACTCTGACTGAATGCTTCTCTCTTCTCTCTCTCTCTCTCCACACATCAAATCTCACTCTGACTGACTGCTTCTCTCTCTCTCTCTCTCTCTCTCTCCCCTTCAGTGTCCTTACCTCGACGTCTGTCGACATCCTGAAACTGCTGGTGATGGTATTCAGCTTCTTGAGGACTTTGCTGGGGGCGTGAGCTGGACTGGCTCCGGTGACAGCTCCATCCTCACTCTTCTTCTTGTCACTCCGCCTGGGAAACGAGGTCTCGAGTTAGATGTGTTTTGAATGGAGGAGAGGAAAGTGTGATAAAGATGGAAGGCAAAAAACTGATGACTGGGGAGAGAAGCGGGACTTTACAAGGTGAGGGGATGGGGGAATAGGATGGAGGATAGATAAAAGCATTAGACTGAATGGAGAAGAACGTGTGATAAGGATGGAGGTCAAAAAAATTGATAACTGGGGAGAGATACAGGATTTTACAAGGTGAGGGATGGGGAACAGGATGGAGGATAGATAAAAGCATTAGACTGAACGGGAAAGAAGAACGAGTGATAAGGATGGAGGTAAAAAAAATTGATAACTGAGGAGAGAAACAGGACTTTAGAGGGCGAGGAGAAGGAGGAATAAGATGGAGGATAAATAAAAAGAGAAGAATCGTTAGGTGTGTTTTGAATAGAGGAGAAAGGCGTGTGATAAAAATGGAAGGCAAAAATTGACAAGTGGGGAGAGAAACAGGATTTGACAGGGCGAGGGGAGAGGGGAATAGGAAGAAGGATAAACGAAAACAAAAGAAAATTGTGGAGAATCAGATGAACTTTTTGGAGAAGTGGATGAAATGGACGGATGTGGAATAAGGAGGCAAAATTGTCCACAAAACGGTAAGTAGGCAATGAACACAATGAAAAGGAAAAGCCTAGAATAAAATATATCAGATTATATTCAAAAAGCAATTCTATAATTATGAATTTACAAGATTTTAGAAACTTTCTTTCTTGATACTAAAAGCTAAAAATATACTGTTCTATAATCTATATACTTTTATTAAAAATAACAGTAATTTAAAGCGTCGAAAGAATAATAACCCACTATCCTTGTTACTCAAAGAATATACATATATGAATATATATGGCGCGTATATATATATATAACCCGGCGATGATATATATCTATATCCTCCCGATCCCCCGCCTTCCCCACGCCACCCAGGGCGGACAAACAGGTTTGCAGGAGGATGTGGATGTCTCACCTACCCTCCCGTTCCCCTACCTACCACCCCCACCCGGGGCGGACAAACCGGTTTGCAGGGGAGGGTGGCTGTGTCATGTCTACACTGTCACCTGGGGGGGACAAACAAGAACGATCGACTCAGATTTTATTACTATTTTATATATATATATATATATATATATATATATATATATATATATATATATATATATATATATATATATATATATATATATATATACATATATATTACACCAAATATATATGATGCATGTATGTATGTATGTATGTATGTATGTGTGTGTGCAAACGCCCTGTCATGGGCACGCTATAATAGAAATCTATATTACTTCCTCACGCAGAAAAATATGCAGATGATATTTAATTCCATAAATGAAAGCGTTGTATACCAGACCTGTCTATTTCCACAACGTTGGATATAATCCCGAGGCTGATGAACGGTTCACCGAAATCCTGACCGGATTAATCGAAAGCATGAGGGATTTCCAAAAATAAATTCTTTTATTTGGATATACTGATGCAAGCACTGTCTTCACCCTTGTTTATTACTGCTTTCGAAGCAAGCAAAGTGAATGGCAACCATTTGCACTTAATTAAAGATAGGCAGTTTCCAATTAACCCTTTGGTTTTGGAATGTGGAAACAATTTCCAAATAAATCCTTTAATTTAGGAATATGGAGACGATTCCCAAATAAATACTTTGGTTCAGGTATATGGAGACAATTCCCAAATAAATCCTTGGATTTGGAATATGGAGACAATTCCCAAATAAATCCTTTGATTTAGGAATATGAAGACAATTCCCAAGCAATTCCCCAAAACTCCCCTGATGCAAGAATATGGACACAATTTCAAAATAAATCTTTTGACTGAGGAATATGCAGACAATCTCCACATAAATCCTTTGGTGTAGGAATATGGGAAGAAAATCCCAAACAAATCCTTTGTTGTAGGAATATGGAGACAATTCCCAGTAAATCCTCTGACTTAGGAATACTGATGCAAGCAACGCCTCCACAGCTTTTCATTCCTTCTACAGCAGCAACAAAGGCGACGCCCAAACAATAATGGCATCCGCCAATATTCTAAGAAAATCACAGTTCTGGAAAAGCCAGTGGTCTGAGAGGTTCACTGACTCGGCTGATAGCCATCCGGTGTAGGACCGTTGTGTCATATTCCATCCAGACACGAAGGGAGGCGAACAATACGACGGAAGGCAGAAGGGGATTTGCAGAAGATAAGACTCAGATTGAGTTGAGGATTGGAGGCGGTAGGCATTCAGAGTGGAGGGACAGTTTGGGGATTATGTTGGAATGTAAGGCACACTGAAGGTTGGTGGTTTAAGCTCTTGGCTCAAGATGTTTCCTTCTTGTGATGTTATATAACAACAACATGTTATAACCTATGAGAGCTGAAAGTCAGCTCAGTGGTCTGGTTAAACTACTTTAATAATAATAATAATAATAATAATAATAATAATAATAATAATAATAATAATAATAATAATAATAATAATAGTTAAATGGTCTCTTTTTCTGTCATGGATGGGGAAGTGGGAATAATTTCTCTCTTTAGTTCATTAATTAGCTATTTTTGCCTATTTGTATCATTCATGTATGGGATCTTTTTTATTAATGTTCTTCACTGTCTTATTTCACAAAAGTTTTTTCAGATGATTAAATAATTCATTAATTAGTTATTTTCTAACTATTTGTATTATTCATGTACGGAATTTTTTAATTAATGTTCCTCACTGTCTTATTTCACAAAAGTCTTTTTTAGATTCTTAAATAAAATCTGGTCATGGCTCACTGCTGAAAATATTGACCTGATCAACTAAATGCTGATTCATCGTCACTACACAATATTCTATTCATTTAAATATTTATCAAGAAATTCTTAGTAACCCGCAAGAGAAAACCATCCATCTTTGTTTTAAAATAAAAACAAGTAAAAAATGCGCCGAACTTTCTTCGGCGCAATCAAGTTTTCTGTACAGCCGCTACAGCGTATAATCAAGGCCACCGAAAATAGATCTATCTTTCGGTGGTCTCGGTATAATGCTGTATGAGCCGCGTCCCATGAATCTTTAACCACGGGTCGGTGGTGACCTGTCCTATATCGATGACAGATGCATGATTATGGCTGACTTTAACCTTAAATAAAACAAAAACTACTCAGGCTAGAGGGCTGCAATTTGATATGTTTGATGATTGGAGGGTGGATGATCAACGTACCAATTCGCAGCCCTTTAGCCTCGGTAGTTTCTAAGACCTGAGGGCGGACAGAAAAAAGTGCGGATAGAAAAAGTGCGGATAGAAAAAGTGCGGACGGACAGGCAAAGCCGGCACAATAGTTTTCTTTTACAGAAAACTAAAAGTTATATTTTTCAAACCAGCACACGCATGAAAGCAACTTTACTCATAAAATTACCTTACTAACAGTATTAAAAAAAAATCACATTACTTCTACCCAAGCACATTCTCCTTCACAAGCAATTAATGTGAAGGGGGGGAAGGGGGGAGGGAGGAGGGGGAAATGAGAGCCAATTTCAAACCGACAAATTTTTCAGGGATTAAAACATAACAGCCATCGTTTGCTTTTAGTGGTAGTCCAGTGCAGAATCTAATAACACATATATGATGAAAGCGATATGTTTTTTTTTTTTTTTTTTTTTTTATTTACAGGAAGTATTGCAGTATTAATTCGGGGAGAGATCAAGGCAGGATTTCTCTCTGTTTTCCATGTTTATGCATATATGTATGTATGTGCGTAGGTATTTATGTATATATATGTATGCATGTATACATATATATGTATAATATATATATATATATATATATATATATATATATATATATATATATATATAAATATATTTATATATATAAACATAAATATATATGTATGTGTGTATATTCATATACATATATATATATATATATATATATATATATATATATATATATATATATATATATATATATATATATATATATAATATATACAATATATGAATAAAAAAGTAATAAAATACTAATAATAATAAATAATGAATACCAAATAAAAACTAGTCACTAGCCGAGACTACCATACACTCTAATAAGACAAAAAAAAAAGCAACAAACGAAAAGAATAAAAGAAAAACGTAACAACGAAGAGGGGAGAGGAAAAAAACCCTGCAAAAGAAATAAAAGAGAGACGGAGAAGAAAATAACATGATTGCAAAGAGGAGGAAGAAGGGCCGAGGAAGGACAGAAATAGGGGACCATCATGACGTCAACATCGACCTCCTGAGAGAAAAGAATGAGTTGCCATGTATGCATTTCGTGAGCTAATTAATTCACCTGGCGAACCGGAAGATTACATTTTTTTTATGTCTATAAAATAGTTTTGGAAACAACTACTTGAAGAGATAGAGTTGTCTAATCACTGTGTGTGTGTGTGTGTGTGTGTGTGTGTGTGTGTGTGTGTGTGTGTGTGTGAGAGAGAGAGAGAGAGAGAGAGAGAGAGAGAGAGAGAGAGAGAGAGAGAAATGGAGGAAAATCATGGGTATTGTGCTGACTTAAGGTAATTACCCATTAATTTATAAGTGTTTGGAAAAAACAGAAGCTTTCGTACGCACGCGCGCACACACAAACACGTATATATATATATATATATATATATATATATATATATATATATATATATATATATATATATATATATATATATATATATATATATTATTAACTATTACTCAATTATCTAATGAACTAAATATTTTAGCCCTCATCAATACATGACTTATCAACATTCTCCACACTCATATATTTATTCAATCTGATTATTCAGTTTTCAATGCATTTATTTATTCAACCTTTCTCTCTGAGGTCACGAAGGGTTAAAGGTGACCCTGACCCGCCCAATTGAGGGCGGTCAATTGATTTCCTGAACTTTTCTCTGGATAAAATACCTGACGTCATCGACCTCTGTGTCCTCCTCAGCCAACAGGAAATTCTCCATTTCCTGTCGCTTTTCAGCAATTTCAATCTCTCTCTCTCTCTCTCTCTCTCTCTCTCTCTCTCTCTCTCTCTCTCTCTCTCTCTCTCTCTCTCTCTCTCCCCTTTGGCTAGTGCATCTTTTTTTATTTACTTTTTTATCGCCTCATTCTCTCTTCTCTGTCTGTCTGAAATTCCCCATTTCCTATCGCTTTTAAGCTCTCTCTCTCTCTCTCTCTCTCTCTCTCTCTCTCTCTCTCTCTCTCTCTCTTCTCTCCCCTCTCTCTCCTCTTTTACTTCTTGTCCTCACCCTCTCCTGCCTCTTTTTTCATTCTCTTCCTGTTTCTGTTTCTCACCCTCTCTCTCATTCTCTCTCTCTCTCTCTCTCTCTCTCTCTCTCTCTCTCTCTCTCTCTCTCTCTCTCTCTCAGCTATTGTCTGTCTGTCTGTCTGTCTTATTCAAATCGCCTTTCCTTTCTTTTACTCTCTTATCTGACACCTTATCTTCAGTGTACTTCAAGCCTTTCCAGCTCTCTCTCTCTCTCTCTCTCTCAGCTATTGTCTGTCTGTCTGTCTGTCTTATTCTCTCTCCTTTCTTTTACTCTCTTATCTCCCCTTATCTTCAGACCATCCCAGCTCTTCTCTCTCTCTCTCTCTCTTCGCAATGGACTCTCTCTAAATTTGTCCCATTTAAACCATCCAGCAATTAAATAAAACGCATTTTTTTAACGTGGTATTTCTATTAAGTCCATTTACACTTGCGAATATGAAGCTGATCATATTTGTCATTCCGTTATTGAAGTGTCTTGTAAATTTCCATGAGAGAGTTTTTATCATTTATTTTAATTCAGTCTACATTTCTTCATTATCATTTATTATTTATTGTTCAAACATCTCTGAAGTGTCAGGTAAATTTGGACGATAAAGTGTTTATTATTATTATTATTATTAGACGATAAAGTGTTTATTATTATTATTATTATTATTATTATTATTATTATTATTATTATTATTATTATTATTATTATTTATTATTATTATTATTATTATTTCAGTAATGAAACCTATTATTATTTTCTTTCAGTCTACATTGATTCATTATTATGTATTATTTATTGTACATATGTTATATTATTCTGATGCATTTATCTAATATAGCCTGTCTCATTTCGTTGTATTATTTATAACCACAGTACGAAAACACAGAGCATAAATAAAAATGAAATTCTCTATTGGAGAGGAATAACAAGAGAACGAAAAATTAAATAAAAAACATGATATCGTTTATTGAAGAAGAAGACGAAGAAGAAAGAGATGAAGAAGAAGAAGAGGAAGAAGAAGAAGAATTATTTTGGAAGGAAGATGATAAGAGAGAAATGCATAAAATTCAGGGGAGGAGAAAGAAACATCCTGTAAAGAAGAAGAAGAAGAAGAAGAAGAAGAAGAAGAAGAAGAAGAAGAAGAAGAAGAAAATGAAGAAGAAATGAAGAAGAAGAAGAATGAAGATGATGAAATGAAAATGAATAAGGATGGAGAAAAGGAATAAGATAGAAAGAAATAGAAGGAGGAGATGGAGAAAAGGAACATCCTATACAGAAGAAGAAGGAGGAGGAGAAGAAGAAGAAGAAGGAACATCCTATAAAGAAGAAGAAGAAGAAGAAGAAGAAGAAGAAGAAGAAAATAAATGAGAAATGTTTACGAAAGGAATAAGATAAGAGAGAAAGGACTAGAACTCAAGGATGGAGAAACGAACATCCTATACAGAAGAAGAAGAAGAAGAAGAAGAAGAAGAAGAAGAAGAAGAAGAAGAAGAAGAAGAAGAAGAAGAAAGAAAGAATGAAAGCATGTACAGAAGAAAAACAACAAAAATCCAGAAATAAAAAAAAAATAAAAAAATCATCAATGAGACAAGATGCCACATCCTGCATACAGAAACAAGAAGCACAGAGACAAAAAAAAAAAAAGTACAAAACCAATACGTGTCCGATACCTGAACTTGTGGGCGTTCGTCTTCAAATATTCCTCGTACGACTCGGTGTCTGTCGCCCGTAGGAAGTCTGTCCATTTCCCGTACAGGAAACTCACTCTCTTCTTCCTGTTTTTGGGGGAAAGACACAATGGTTACACAATTTTCTGTGACTCTGCGAATATGTTTTTTTAAAATCGTTACTTTTGTATGCTGCTGCTGTGGGACATCAAAGAAGATTAGAATTGCAACTAGTACTAGCCACAGAATAAGGTTTTCAATACCATTACTTTGTATCAGTCTAGTTGCTGTAGAACTAGTCACAGAAGACTAGGATATAACTATTACTAACTACAGGATATGTTTCTCAAAATCATTGGCGTGTATCCGTCCTATAGTTCCTGCAGAGCTTGTCACAGAAGACTAGCTTTATTACTAGTACTAGCCAGAGAATATGGTTCAATATTATTACTTTGTATCGGTCTTCTAGTTGCTGTAGAGCTAGTCGCAGAAGACTAGCATTGTAACTACTGCTCGCCATAAAATTTGTTATAATATCATTATTGTGTATCAGTCTTATAGTTGCTGTAGAACTAGTCACAAAGAACTAGCTTTATGACTAGTACTAGCCACAGAATATGATTTTACCTATCATTAATTTGTATTAGTCTTGTAGTTGCTGCAGAACTTGTCACAATAGACTAGCACTATAACTAGTACTAGCCGCAGCAAGAGTTATAAGGCTAGGCTGCTGTGACTAGTTCTACAGAAACTACAAGACTGATATGAAAAACATATCCTGTGGTTATTACTAGTCATAATGCTAGTAGTCTGCTGTGACTAGTTCTACAACAACTACAAGACTGATACTCAGTGATGATTTCGAAAACCATATTCTCTGGCTAGTACTAGTCATAAAACTAGTCTTCTGTGACTAGTTCTACAGCAACTAGGAGACTAACACACAGTGATGATATTAAGAAATATATCACAACACTAGTAATGATATGAAAACATCACAACTAAAATAATGACATTAATCAAATACCGTGATAAAATAATGTTCATAAAACATCACAACAGCTACAATGACAGTAACGCAACATCAATCATTGTAAGAGTGATAATGATGATCATGTTTTATGATGATTAATATAACTATAGTAATCAAAACAGTATTGTAGTTTATAAACTAGTATAACAACAACATTAAATAATAATTATCTACACATTCAATTTTCATTTACTTTAATGAGGCGAAAATTATAATAATGAATATAATGGGTAAAATGGGAATTTTTAATGGAGAGGCCGATGGGGTTGGCAATTGAAAGGGGCTAATAAGAATGATGTAAGACTTACTTCTTATCCATTATGAATCCGTCGATGCGATTCAGGTCCTTGGAAAACCATCCGGCTGTTTTGAATGTTAGCACACACTTATGACCTGAAAGAATTTAAATTAAGATTTATATTAACAAGTTATTTAAATTTAAATTTAAATTTAAATTATTATTTCTTAAGGACTAAGCCCTTTAGGGGTAGGGTGGTGCCACCAGTGCACCTCACGTGGTACACTGTAGGCATTACTCAAGGGTTTTTAATCTGGCTGTCCAACCTCTCTAACACTTACTCCTTGTTGCATACGTGAATTTTTCTCCCAGTTCCACCTTTAGAGCCTTGTACTTTATCTCCTTCCTTTTCTGGATCTCTCTATCTTGCTGTCCAACCACTCCAACACGCTTAGGCGCTGAATGGCCGAAAGTGGCCCAGTGCTTGGATTAACAGCCTACTGTAAATTTCATGAAATTAAATCAATGTAGGAATCAGGTGCTCAAATACATTAATATTCTCTCTCTCTCTCTCTCTCTCTCTCTCTCTCTCTCTCTCTCTCTCTCTCTCTCTCTCTCTCTCTCTCTCTCTCTCTCTCTGTGTGTCTTATGAACATGCATGTAACTCTAAACAAAAATTTTATGCATTTATGAATATACAGTGATGCATACAACATCATTTACAAAGGCATTTGTTATAAAGCCTCTTGTGTTTAATGGACTGGAAGGGTTTGAATGTATTCCAGGATTGCAAATCCAGGATCGCAAAATTCTTGCAGCCAGCAATTTCGAAGGCTCCCTCTGCCCACACAAAAGTCAACTCAGTAATCACACAGAGAAAAAATTAGACAGAGGTCTGTATGTCATGCATAGTGTTTTTGAAACTGATTTTAGTGTTGAGGACAAGTTCTAAAACACAAAAAATCTTTTATACATACATATATATATATATATATATATATATATATATATATATATATATATATATATATATATATATATATATATATATATATATATATATATATATATATATATATATTTTTTTTTATACCTTTTTCATTCTCGAAGGTTTGGCGCAAGAAGGTTATATATAGCTTTCCGGTTTCTCACAGAAAAATACTATTGAATAAAATTATAATTTTTCCAGCGATAGCGCTGCGACGCATTATGTTTGCTAAAAACTACAATGCCATTTGCAAAAATGTTGAAATGTTTGAAAGGCACATCCAGAAACAACATTTATTTCCCCTGACATCAACAAGACTCGATGAACGTCATAAAAAACAGAAAAAAATATTCCATTTCTTTCGTAAAATGTCAAACTTTTGTTGACAGGGACTTGCCAAGGAGTTGCCAAGACGTGCATTTCCCATTTGACGGGAGTTGCCAAGTGGTGCAATACGACCGCAAAGAGTTGCCAAGAAGTGTATTTCAGTTCCAGGGAGTTGCCGAGTAGGACATTTCACTCTGGGGAGTGTTGACTTTGGGTAAACAAGCAAATGGAATAACGAGACTGAAAATGATCCCAGGATACATTCTCATATGGCCAATTCTTTACCCGCTGTTTGTTGCTTTGTAAGTTTGCCAAGGACTTATTGAAATTGAATATTATACCTTCCGTAGCGTCTGCTTAATATCCGTGGATGCATACTAGGTAAATTATTTGTTTACAACGTCACGAAAAGAGGTTTTAAACCTTTGCAGGCCTTAAATACAAAAACAGAAGAGAAAAAGAAAGAAATATTATGTAAATGATTTATGTATTTCTCTTCGTATTATAAAGAGGGAATTGGAGGGAATTGGCAGAAATACAAAATACGCTCCGGTAATTGTTTTCTGGGTGAAACTGGGTCCCAACAGAAAGGAAAATAAGATAATATTTTTTTTTCACAAAAACAAAGAGAAACAAAAAATGAACAATTTGACTGACAAGGTGGGAAACAAAACATTATCAGAAAAAGTACAAAAATTATCCCTTTATTCTTTTTTTATTTTTATCCATGCGATATCATTGCAACTTTCAATACATTGTCCCTGCCCAGTCCAGGTCTCCATGGAAATTAAAAAATGAAAAACTGAGAGAGAGAGAGAGAGAGAGAGAGAGAGAGAGAGAGAGAGAGAGAGAGAGAGAGAGAGAGAGAGAGAGAGCAGAAAATTGACATTTATCCTGACCGTTGAGAGAGAGAAAAAAAGACCGTTGAGAGAGAGAGAGAGAGAAGAAAATTGACAGTTATATTACAAAAAGACCCCTGAGAGAGAGAGAGAGAGAGAGAGAGAGAGAGAGAGAGAGAGAGAGAGAGAGAGAGAGAGAGAAACCGACATTTCTCCTAAAACAAACTAAAACTGATCGCCCAAAATATTTGCCATATACCCTGAAAAAAAAAAAAAAAACGATGACCCAATATATTCAACACTGAACGCCATCCGGCCCCCTCAACCCCAAAAAAACCAAATCTATACAAATGACAACATCCAACGCCGCTAATTTAGATTCGGGCCCACGTTCCATCACCCCCTAAAATGTATTTTCGTTGTATTTCAAAGAGCTACAAAAAAAAAAAAAAAAAACAGAAAAAATAGAAAATCCAGGTTAATGACCCAGACCTCACCTGTTGCGTGATTGGTGATTTCCATGTTTCCATACTGCTCGATCCAGAGTTTGCCGACGATAATGTTGTGGACACAGCAGTTCACGTTGCTCCAGGTGTAGGCCTCGCCGTGGCTGCAAAAGGTCAATGTTCAGGTTGGTTAGTACTGCCTGAGAGAGAGAGAGACAGAGAGAGAGAGAGAGAGAGAAAAGGGGCATTTGACATTTAGCCTGTAAAAAACATTTGAGAGAAGAGAAAGAGAGAGAGAGAGTTGACATTTACCCTGCAAAAAGACATTTGAGAGAGAGAGAGAGAGAGAGAGAGAGAGAGAGAGAGTTGACATTTAGTAAAAAGACAGAGAGAGAGAGAGAGAGAAAAGAGAGAGAGTTGACATTTAATCTGCAAAAAGACATTTGAGAGAGAGAGAGAGAGAGAGAGAGAGAGAGAGAGAGAGAGAGAGAGAGAGAGAGGAAGAAGGAGACGTTTGACAGTTATCTGTGAAAAAGACATTTGAGAGAGAGAGAGAGAGAGAGAGAGAGAGAGAGAGAGAGAGAGAGAGAGAGAGAGGGGGACATTTAATCTGGAGACGTTTGACATTTGAGAGAGAAAAGACATTTGAGAGAGAGAGAGAGAGAGAGAGAGAGAGAGAGAGAGAGAGAGAGAGGGAGAGAGAGAGAGAGAGAGAGAGAGGCACATTTGCTCTGTAAAAATTGACATTTACTATGTAGAAAAGACATTTGAGAGAGAGAGAGAGAGAGAGAGAGAGAGAGAGAGAGAGAGAGAGAGAGATGGGGAAGAAGGAGAGAGTTTGACAGAGAGAGAGAGAGAAAAAACTGATTAGTATTTGGAATCAGAGGGCGAAGGTAAGTGAGGAATAAATACCATTTGCCTTAAAAGGTAAAATCATTTAAATAATTTTAAGTCACATAATTTATTTTTCATCATTTGAATCAGAAGAATGAAGGTAATGAAATAATAAATCTCACTTGCTCTTAAAAAGGTAAAATAATCTCTAATATAATTTATAGTACATAATTTATTTTTCGTCATTTGTCAGAAGAAAAAAAACAATAATAAATCATTTAATCTCTCTCTCTCTCTCTCTCTCTCTCTCTCTCTCTCTCCTTCGACCTACTCCCTTCCTTCTCACTCCGGGTAATACGCCAAAAGAAAGCCCCAGTTGACATTACTGCCTGATATAAGCCAATGTCTCTATTGTCATGCAAATAAGCACTGAGGTAAACTCCTTGTAAATAGCCGCCCAGGCTATTATCCTGAGATATAGCCTCGGCACGGCAGTAACACCTACCGGAGAATTTGTGTGTGGAGATTTGTCTGACTGTAAAAACATGCGTGGTTCTCTTCTCTCTCTCTCTCTCTCTCTCTCTCTCTCTCTCTCTCTCTCTCTCTCTATATATATATATATATATATATATATATATACATATATATATATATATATATATATATATATATATATATATATATATATATATATATATATATATAGACATAAATATAAATATGAATATGTACATATATATATATATATATATATATATATATATATATATATATATATATATACATGTTTATACTTATAAATAATATTTCAAAAATGACTCACGTTCTTATAATATTTCCTTAAAAAGCTTAGCAAAATGTTTATTAAGTTCAAAATGAGAAAATGCCAATTCATAATATAATTTGCGTTTAAAATTTAAGAGTTTAAAATTATTATTATTATTATTATTATTATTATTATTATTATTATTATTAATTTAAAAATAGCCACAACTAAAAAATATTATTATTATTATTATTATTATTATTATTATTATTATTATTATTATTATTATTATAAAGCAATTTAAAAATAACCACAGATTAAAAAAATATGGCAGATATTTAAAGTAATAAATAGTCAAAGAAACATTTAAACAAACAAAAAACAAAAAAACTGTTGAACAACCAAATGTTAGTGTAGAATCACCATATTTTTGCAAGATACAAAACACTCGACGATATATGTTTCCGAGCGAACGTTAGGCGCGTAATGGCGCTACCTATATTTTAACATAAATTAATTTGTTGGTAAAGTCTACTTTTTTTCAAGGGAAGTTAAATGATGTCCCTTCAAGTTATAATGAGTTTGAAGTGATTTTTATCAAAGTTAACTTAATTTTTTCTCCTCTGGCGACTAAGAGACGCAGGGACTGATGAGCGGTTGGCTTATTCAGCTGGGGTCGCAAGATCAAAGGTCGTAGGTACCGAAAATGAAGTAGTTCTTCAAGGGAGAAATATGTAGAGGAATTTTTAATGTCTTAACCACATAAGGGAGCTTTTTTATCAACGACATATTTGTGTATACATACATATATATATATATATATATATATATATATATATATATATATATATATATATATATATATATATATATTTATATTTATTTATTTATTTATTTGTAGTGAGGAACGCAAAAGACCCCAGTAATGAAATATCGCACTTGTCCATTGTCAGAGGAGAGAAAAGGTGTCGGCAACGTGTGAGACTTCAAGAAGATGAAAAAACAAATGCAAAAAAAAAAAAAAGAAAAACAAATGAAAGGACGCAGGAACAAATGAGAGATGTCTTCAGGAGCTTTCGTGAAAGAGCAGTCTCAAAACAAATGAAGACTGAATGCATTTCTCATTTAGTGGAGAGGCCGAAGGGGATGGCAACCTCATGGTCAAGAGAGCGACAAAAAAAAAAAAGGGTATAAAGTCTGCTTAATGTTGAAGGAAGAGACATCGGACTCCTAAAGGATTGGGGGCTAGAACAGCCATGGAACAACAGAAGCTGTGAGAAAATTCCGGAGCTCTCTCTCTCTCTCTCTCTCCCAGGGTCCTGAAAAGGGTCCTGAAAAGGCTCTCTCTCTCTCTCTCTCTCTCTCTCTCTCTCTCTCTTTCTCTCGCTCTATTTCCTAAAAATAACCTTGCTTTTCTCTCTCTCTCTCTCTCTCTCTCTGTCTCTCTCTGTCTCTACTCTTTCCTGAAAAAAACCTTCTCTCTCTCTCTGTTTCCTAAAATAAACCCTCTCTCTCTCTTTCTAGCTCTGAAATGTCTCTCTCTCTCTCTCTCTCCTCTCTCTCACAGTAAATGAAAGAGCCGTTATTTGAAAAATGATAGAGTCTCAGTCTCTCTCTCTCTCTCTCTCTCTCTCTCTCTCTCTCTCTCTCTCTCTCTCTCTCCACGGCAAATGAAAGAGCCGTTATTTGAAAGAATGATAAAGTCTCAGTCTCTCTCTCTCTCTCTCTCTCTCTCTCTCTCTCTCTCTCTCCTCTCTCTCTCTCTCTCTTTCTCTCTCCACGGTAAATGAAAGAGCCGTTATTTGAAAGAATGATAGAGTCTCAGTCTCTCTCTCTCTCTCTCTCTCTCTCTCTCTCTCTCTCTGTCTCTCTCTCTGTCTCTCTCACTCTCTCTGAAAAGCTACTGTTTCCTAAAATAAATGTCTCTCTTTTTCTAGCTACTGAAATGTCTTGCTCTCTCTCTCTCTCTCTCTCTCTCTCTCTCTCCACGGTAAATCTCGTTATTTCTCTCTCTCTCTCTCTCTCTCTCTCTCTCTCTCTCTCTCTCTCTCCACGGTAAATGAAAGAGCCGTTATTTGAAAGAATGATAAAAGTAAATGAAAGAGCTGTTAGAAAGAATGATAGAGTCTCTCTCTCTCTCTCTCTCTCTCTCTCTCTCTCTCTCTCTCTCTCTCTCTCGGCTCTCCGTTAAATGAAAGAGACGTTATTTGAAAGAATGAAGAGTCTCAGTCTCTCTCTCTCTCTCTCTCTCTCTCTCTCTCTCTCTCTCTCTCTTCTCTGGTAAATGAAAAGTGTTATTTGAAAGAATGATAAATCAGTCTCTCTCTCTCTCTCTCTCTCTCTCTCTCTCTCTCTCTCTCTCTCTCTCTTTCAATCTTCTCTCTTTCTCTCTCCACGGTAAAAAACCTCCACGGTAAATGAAAGAGCCGTTATTTGAAAAATGATAGAGTCTCTCTCTCTCTCTCTCTCTCTCTCCACGGTAAATGAAAGAGCTGTTATTTGAAAGAATGATAGAGTCTCAGTCTCTCTCTCTCTCTCTCTCTCTCTCCCACGGCAAATGAAAGAGCACTGAGGGTCTCGAATTGAGGTCTGTCAGTCTCTCTCTCTCTCTCTCTCTCTCTCTCTCTCTCTCTCTCTCTCACACTTAACTAGATAAAAGAATCTCTCTCTCTCTCTCTCTCTCTCTCTCTCTCTCTCTCTCTCTCTCTCTCTCTCCTGTCCACGGTAAATGAAAGAGCCGTTATTTGAAAGAATGATAGAGGTGGGGCTCTCTCTCTCTCTCGTCCTGTCTCTCTCTCACGGCAAATGAAAGAGCCGTTATTTGGGATAGATCTCTCTCTCTCTCTCTCTCTCTCTCTCTCTCTCTCTCTCTCTCTCTCTCTCTTAACAAGCAAACAAAACTGCAGCGAAAAAAGCGTGACTCTGCATTTCAATTTCCTCGGCGGGGCTCCCAGGACGAGATACTGTCCTGTTGGCATAAATGTGGAGGTGGGGCCGAATTTCCGTCCTGTCACCTCTCTCTCTCTCTCTCTTCTCTCTCCTAGCCAAAAGCCCGTTGCTTCGCTCTCTCTCTCTTGCTCCTAAAAGCCCTTGCCTCTCTTCTCTCTCTCTCTCTCTCTCTCTCTCTCTCTCTCTTGCTCCTCCCTTGCTCTCTCTCTCTCTCTCTCTCTCTCTCTCTCTCTCTCTCTCTCTTGCTCCTAAAAAGCCCTTGCTTTTCTCTCTCTCTCTCTCTCTCTCTCTCTCTCTTGCTCCTCTTTCCTCTCTCTCTCTCTCTCTCTCTCTCTCTCTCTGGCTCCTAAAAAAGCCTTTGCTTTTCTCTCTCTCTCTCTCTCTCTCTCTCTCTTCTCAGCTCTCTCTCTCTCTCTCTCTCTCTCTCTCTCTCTCTCTCTGTCAAGCTCCTAGGAAAGTTCTTACTCTGTTTTTTCGTACCTTCATTTCGTCACATTATTTTCCATCTCTCTCTCTCTCTCTCTCTCTCTCTCTCTCTCTCTCTCTCTCCTTTTCTATGTTGCTCTCATCTTCCGTGTCATTTATTTTAATGGCCTGTAATTTTACAGTAATGCTTGTCTTCCCTAATTTCCTCTCCCTTCTTCTGAAAATTTTTTTCGTATAATTTAATGAGGGTCCGAAAAAGCTACCGTTTCAAAAGCAAATATAATTTCTCTCTCTCTCTCTCTCTCTCTCTCTCTCTCTCTCTCTCTCTCTCTCTCTCTCTCTCTCTCTAGTAGTAGTAGTAGTATATACATACACACATATATATGCGTGTGTGTACATATTTGTATGTGTATATATACTGTATATATACATATATCTGTATATATATACAGAGAGAGAGAGAGAGAGAGAGAGAGAGAGAGAGAGAGAGAGAGAGAGAGAGAGAGAAATGTCCAAAACACAGGGGCCAACAAAACAAGACTGATATGCATAATCCTTTGAGGTGAGATCGAGTGAATATAATATTATCATATTTATTGTTCCCTTTCATCATCAATTGTTGTTTAATATCTTTTTCTTCTCTTTGTTAATGACAGAATTTATTATTGCGTCTTTGTCTCATTGGATTTTGTTTTCTTGCTTGAAATAATCAGGTTTTTGCGTATAAAGCAGTTAGGGGGAAAGACCTGGTTAACGAAGTAAATGAATTAATGATTAATAATACATATATAAATATCTGCGGGAATGAATTACATGCTGGGTTTATTATCAAAATGATAAACACAAATTTCCTATCGCCTTCTGTTACTTCTTTCGAATGAACACCATGTTCTTTGGAAACTTGAATTTCAAGTCAATGGCCCCTGTGGGCTTGTTTCATATGAATAGGGTTCATTGTCTGAATAATAATAATAATAATAATAATAATAATAATAATAATAATAATAATAATAATAATAATAATCTTTCCACGGCCCTCAAAGATCTCCTCTCTAATAATAATAATAATAATAATAATAATAATAATAATAATAATAATAATAATAATAATAATAATAAACATTACCTAACTTGACCCAACTTGACATAACCGACCTCATTTTAACAGGGAGCGTCGCTCCCTGACCACCGCCACCAGTTATAACACAGTTACATGAATCCCCCTCCCCGCCCCTTCGTGCCTTATCTAACATAATCATCCCCACTTACACGGGGGGGGGGAGGTCATACTACCCGGAACCCTCCCCGCCCCCAATCCATTCAACACGAATATCGAAAGAAATCTTCAACTTCTTAAGAAATTTACAAGGAAAATCTAATCTATATCTTGAGTATATTAACGGCTTGAGTATATTTGACAAATTTCGATGAAAATTCGAGTTTATGGTGTGGAAAATATTTTGGAAAATCCTTAAAATAAATTTATGAGGAATTACAAGAGAGAATCGTATATTTTTCATGTTTATTCGTAAAATCCAACTTAGATTTTATGACATATTTCCTCAATTGGAATTTGTTCACGGAATATTATTGAGGACCGAAAGAATGAATAAATAGTATTTCTCAAGTTTCATGGGTGAAATTCAGCCTAGATATTCAACATACTTCTACAGCTGGATTGAATATAAATGGAAATGTCGTTGGTCTTCAAAAAATTGAACTTCTCTCTCTCTCTCTCTCTCTCTCTCTCTCTCTCTCTCTCTCTCTCTCTCTCTCTCTCTCTATATATATATATATATATATATATATATATATATATATATATATATATATATATATAGTATATATATCTAGTATATATATCTCGAATCAATAGTACTTTTCCTGTCATAATTCCCTGCTAAAATCTAACCTTGATTTTACTCATATTTCCAGAACCGGATTCATCAAAGAAAATCCTCATTTAGCATTTGATAGAAACCTCTTAAAAATTAGGAAAATTATCAAACCAACTTTCTTTTTTCCCTTTTACCAGATAAAAAAAAGTGTTAAAGTAACATAAATTTGTTTTTCTTGGAAAAAACAAAAATAATAAAAAATAAAAACAATCACCCCAGCTTTTCATCTTTCCTGTTGCCAAATAAAAAAAAAAAAATTTAAATAACATCAACTTGCTTAACTTCTTGGAAAAATTATGAACTATAAAAAATAATAAAAAAATATTCAAACCAACTTTCTGCCAAATTAAAAAAAAAACAAAATAACATTAATTTGCTTAATAGAATGTTATGGAAAACACTCCGCTTGACATAAAAAAAAACCGTTTTAAATGAAAAATGTAAAAAACCTCCGCTTGGCATAAAAAAAACTCTCGAAATAAAAAAAACTGAAGTAAATAAAAGATTCCCAAATCAGTCGGATTTCTTCCTCGGTGCCAAAATTCGTCAGAGGCGGCTGCTAATTAAGGGATGAATATTCACGACTGAGCGTTCTGAGCGAGTCTCAACGATATGGCGGACAGGCTAATCCTGCTTTTTGGCTTTTTTTTTTTTTTGCTCTTCCGTTTAGCTGACTGCACTCTTGACTGCGCTTTTGACTTCATCGCTGCTTTTCACAATCACTGTTGTAGCTGTTGTTATTGTTTTTGTTGTTATCGCTTTTATTATGTTTTTATTTATAATTTCATATTTTGGTGGGGTTCCGTTTAGCTGACTGCGCTTCTTGACTGCGGTTTTGGCGTTCGGCTATTATTTTTGTTGCTATCGCTTTTATTATGTTCTTATTTATAATTTCATTTGGGGGTTCCAATCACTGCGGTGCTTTTCACAATCACTGCTGTAGCTGTTGTTGTTGTTGTTATTATTTTTTGTTGTTATAACTTTTTTGTTTTGTTTTTAGTCTTCATCATTATTCCTCTTATCGAGGCTAATCCTTCTTTTTCTCTTTTTTTTTTTTTTTGCTTCCGTTTAGCTGACTGCGCTCTTGGCAGCGCTTGTGACTGCGCCTTTGACTTCCTTTTGATTTCATCGCTGCTTTTCACAATCACTGTTGTAGCTGTTGTTGTTATTGACTTTGTTGTTAGCGCTTTTGTTTTTAATTATTGTTACCATTCGTCTTCTCATCCTCTTATAGTAAATATCTATGTATTTATTTATATCTATTTATGATTCCCATCATTATTTTCCTCTTTCTCCTCTTATACTAAATCGAAACATGTTTATTATTATTATTATTATTATTATTATTATTATTATTATTATTATTATTATTATTATTGTTGTTGTTGTTACTCACTCTCCTCTGATTCTGAAGAAATTTGGATAAGTGGGTAGGTTAGTCGGTACCTTGAACTTTCTTTCAAGGTCAGAGGTCAAACTTTTACCTTTGTCATTGAATGTCTGTCTGAAACTCCTCTTATGATAAATAAAAGTTTATTATTATTATTATTATTATTATTATTATTATTATTATTATTATTATTATTATTATTATTATTATTATTATTATTATTATTATTATTATTATTATTATTATTATTCCATTTTGACCTCGACTCACCTTTGATGGTTTTCTAGGGTCAATTGCCACTGATTACTCAGAAACTCATCTTTACTTCATCTATCAGAAATGATGATATTTTAGAGATTATTCTTGTCTTTAAAACCATTTTGACCCAGGACTTTGATGGTACGGGTCAACCAATTAAGTTCTCGTCAGAAATGATGTTTAGAGACCTCTTGTCTTCAAAACCTTTGCTAAATAATAATAATAATAAGTAATAGGGGGTGGCAATAATAATAATAATAATAATAATAATAATAATAATAATAATAATAATAATAACAACAACAAAGACTTCTCTCTTCTGTCACCATTTTTGTTCGAAAATTCCACTATTATTTTCGGTAACATGTACAAGCATTTACAACAAGCTTACATGCTTAAAAGGTTATTAACGTATTATGCAAGCAACTGTGAACGTAGATAAATAAATAAAAAAGATGAAATATACAAATGAATAAATAAAATGCTAACACGACGAAAAAGAAACCAGTAAAAAGAGAAATACAGTTAAAAAAATACGGATGAAAATAGCAAAAATTTAAAATAAAAGATAAATCAACGAATTAAGAAAT
>NC_089781.1:94007987-94022987 GCF_040412425.1 Macrobrachium rosenbergii
TGGCCATATTCATGTGTTCTCTTTGGTGTTATATAACCAAGAGACACCACGTGTCATGTTGATTAAGAAGCGATTGAATAGAATTGTCACAGCGATTCAAAGTTACCGGTATCTATAGGTATAACTTGAATTCGGGGTAAATTTTTCTAGAATTCCCTTTGTACTAAAAAGATGGAAAAGTCACTAAAGTAAATATGGACTTTCTTGCTTATCCTACTTACTGTAATTTTAAATCTTTGCAGAATACAGTAATATAGTGATGGCACTAATTACGTAATGAATAACAAAAATAAATGGAAACTAACGAATAAGCGAACAATACTGGCTGAGAGTTAAATGTTACAAATACCATATGAATAATATTTATATCTATGATTATTATAAATATTGTATCTCTATGGTCGTTAAAACCATCTTATTAAAATATTAGTTCGTAAAACAAAAATAGGATATTGTGATCATGTTTCGAAGTGAGGCTAATGATGATAAACTTTTTAATCGTAAGTAGATAAAAGCCTAAAAAAATAGTATAACATTAATTAACCCTTTCGCAGGAAGTGAAACCTGCAATATAATTTCCGTAGATTCCCACAGAGCGGTAGTAAGTTTCTAATACAAAATGATTACTGTAACGTTGCACAAATACAAAAGACAACAGCTTCAGAAGAAAGTGTATGTTTTCTCCAGATTTAACAGTCGTTCAGTTTTTGCTAATAGTAACCTATAACAGTTAGTTAAAGATAAAGGCTTCCTGGGCCTCTGTAGACACATAGGGCAGGCGCTGATCTCTTGTTTCTTAGGCCGACAGCCAGTGGGGGACAGGCTATAACAGTTAGTAGTTCATAAAACTTGTACACGATCGTATATATTGTCCAAAATTTAAAACTCAACCCTTAAATTAGCAGTTCATAAATTCGAAACTAAAACTCGTAAGTTAGCAGTTCATAAGATCATTCAGCATAAATACCTCAAACTCAACTCATAAGTTAGCAGTCAGTAAGATCACTCTAAATAAACACCTATAACTCAACTCCTAACTTAACAGTCCTTAATATGGCCGTACACAATATCCAGAATAGGCAGTTAAAATTCAGCTCTTACGCTAGCAGTCCATACGATCACTCTAGACAACCAACTATAACTCAACTCCAAAGCTAACAGTCCTTAATATGAAGCCAAACAATTAACTAAATTCAACTCCTTAGTTAGCAGTCCATAAGAACATCCAGTATAAACACTTAAAACTCAGCTCTTAAGATAACAGTTCATAAGATCTTACTAAATAAGCAACTACAACTCTCCTCGTAAGTTAACAGTCCATAAGATAGTTCAGTGTAAGCAGCTAAAACTCAGCTCCTAATTTAGCAGTCCATAAGACCTCTCTAAAAAGTGATATGAAGCCAAACAATTTACTAAATTCAACTCCTAAGTCAGCAGTCCGTAAGATCATCCAGTACAGACAGCTGAACTCAAACGAGTGACTAAAACCCAGCTCTTAAGTTAGCAGTCCATAAGATGGTTCAAGACAAGAAACTAAAGCTCAACTACTAATTTAGCAGTCCATAAGACCTCTCTAAAAAGTTATATGAAACCAAACAATTTACTAAATTCAACTCCTAAGTCAGCAGTCCATAAGATCATCCAGTACAGTAGACAGTTAAAACTCAAACAAGCAATTACAACTCAACTCTTAAGTTAGCAGTCCATAAGATAGTTCAGCACAAGCAGCTAAAACTCAACTCCTAATTTAGCAGTCCATAAGACCTCTCTAAAAAGTGATATGCAGCCAAAAAATTAACTAAATTCAATTTCCTAAGTCATCAGTCCATAAGATCATTCAGTATACATAGCTAAACTCAAACAAGCAACTAAACCTCAACTCTTAAGTTAGCAGTCCATAAGATAGTTTAGTACAAGTAGCTAAAACTTAACTCCTAATTAGGCAGTCCATAAGACCTCTCTAAAAAGTGATATGAAGCCAAACAATTTACTAAATTCAACTCCTGAGTCAGCAGTCCATAAGATCATCCGGTACAGTAAACAGTTAAAACTCCCCAAAGTTAACAGTCCATAAGATAGTTCAATACAAATAGCTAAAACTCAACTCCTAATTCAGCAGTCCATAAGACCTCTCTAAAAAGTGATATGAAGCCAAACAATTAACTAAATACAATTCCTGAGTCAGCAGTCCACAAGATCATCCAGTATAGTAAACAGTTAAAACTCCCCAAAGTTAACAGTCCATAAGATAGTTCAATGCAAATAGCTAAAACTCAACTCCTAATTCAGCAGTCCATAAGACCTCTCTAAAAAGTGATATGAAGCCAAATTGAGTCAGCAGTCCATAAGATCACCCAGTACATACAGCTGAAACTCAAACAAGCAACTGAAACTCAACTTCAAAGTTAACAGTCCATAAGACACTTCAGTATAAGCAGCTAAACCTCAACTCCTAATTTAGCAGTCCATAAGACCTCTCTAAAAAGTGATATGAAGCCAAACAATTACCTAAATTCAATTTCCTAAGTTATCAGTCCATACGGTCATCCAGTATACACAGCTAAAACTCAAACAAACAACTGACACTCGACTCCAAAGCTAAGAGTCCTTAGCACGCCTGCCAGACAAGCAACAGCAATATTCGACTGACTCACTTGGGCAACTCGACGGTGAGGACGCCCTTGGGCTGGATCTCGACGCTCTTGCCCCAGAACTTGAGCTTCGGGTGGATGGAGCCGTGGAAGTTCCAGTGCTCGGAATCCGCGTAGAAGGAGGACACGGGCGGATGGTGAGACACTTGCTCGCACACTATCCTGCAAGGTGGGTGGAGAGGAAAGGAAAGGTTAATACTACTTTATTATATATTTCATCTCCTCTCCTAATATCTTCTATACATTCTGTATTGATTAGTTACGTTGTCTCCTGTTCTCTTCTGTAATTTCTTTTTCATCTCCTTTAGACTCTTTCTTTGTCAGTCATGTCACCTCATACTGTCATCTGTAGTTTCTTTCTCTGTTGGTTACGTTATCTTCGATTGTCTTCTGTAATTTCTTTGTCAGTTATTTTCTCTATTATCCTTTGTAATTTCTGTATTGATTGGTGATGTTATGCCTTATATTCTGTAATTTCTTTCTTTATTAGTTATATTATCTCATGTTATCTTCTGTAATATCTGTCTTTATTAGTTTATTATCTGCTATTATCTTCTGTAATTTCTTTTTTTTTTAGTTATGTTGTCTCATATTATCCTCTGTAATTTCTTTCAAACGAACAACCACATTCTTTCGAAGCTTGAATTTCAAGTCAGTGGCCCCTGTAGGGTTGTTCAATATAAATAGGGCTCATCTTCTAAATAATAATAATAATAATAATAATAATAATAATAATAATAATAATAATAATAATAATAATAATAATAATAATAATAATAATAATAATAATAATAATAATAATAATAATAATAATGCTTCAAAAGAATGGTGTTATTGCTATTTATAGTAATTTTTTATCAGTAATTTAAGACCATTTCATGTATTTTTGTTAGGATTATATAATACTTCACTTTAATTAGATTAGATTATTTCTTTGCATGCAGCAAGCATTTCACTTTGCAAAAGCCTGCACTGCAGCTGAAAGGAAATTGTGGCTTGTTCCGTTTGAATGGATGGAAATTTTCCATGATAATAACAATTCAGATAATACACTATTCTGAAAGCTAATGGTTAGACTTAGGAGCAAGAGCCCGTGCTATTGGAATGCCAGCTTTATCTAACACCACCGGCTGAAAGTTGTATAAAGACGACTATTATCGTTACAGAAGACTGCTCCCCCACCGTGAAGTCTGGAAAATGAAGAAATTTAAACATTATTGATAATCGTGCGCTGGAAAAGCACCGTGATAACTGGAAAATGAAATAATTGTAGATTTTCACTATCCTGAAATACAAGAAAAAGGAGAAAGTCGCACACTATCCTGAAAAAGAAAATAAGAAAGGAGAATATTATCAGTGAAAGTTACATACAGAAAGATATTCACTTGAAGAAGATAAAAAAACTGACGTCATTATGCATAATTAGAACTAGACATTTATATTCCAGAATTTTGTGTTAAAATACCATCTTTCAACATGCCACGTAGGAAAAGAACTTGTCTGAGAGAGAGAGAGAGAGAGAGAGAGAGAGAGAGAGAGAGAGAGAGAGAGAGAGAGAGAGAGAGAGAGAGAGAACGCTTCAACGATTTGCTTTTCCATCTGAAATCCACCAGACAGGGAACATCTGGTTGGATACGAGAGAGAGAGAGAGAGAGAGAGAGAGAGAGAGAGAGAGAGAGAGAGAGAGAGAGAGAGAGAACGTTTCAAATATTCGCTTTTTCATCTGAAATTCATACGGGAAGGAACATCTTGTTGGATACAACAGAGAGAGAGAGAGAGAGAGAGAGAGAGAGAGAGAGAGAGAGAGAGAGAGAGAGAGAGAGAATAAAAATGAAGAAAGTAGCTATGAAATTGAATTTGCACAGCTAATCGACAACAATTTCTGCCCAGTGCTTCATTAGAAAGTAACTACCAATTTTTGCATTCATATAATTAATATCTTTAATGAACTCTTTCAGGGGTCAAAAGAATAAGGTCACCTGAGGTCATCCTCTGTTTGTTTTATGCAGAGGCCTTTTGGTAAGTTGGACCAATATCCTAATCTAGTCCAAAAAATAGAAATACCCCACATCCTTCTGAACTCGAGAATAATTTAAAGATTAATTTATTTAATTTAGCAACGAATCCTAATGGAGCTATCAGACCAGGTTCTTGAAAGAGCGAGAGATCAAAGGATACAGGGAGCACAGAAGCAGGGAGTAAAATCAGCAACATGTTTACTTAAAAATGAATGAGCTCATTTCTAAAACCATCATATGAGATCTATTCTTTTGATTTTCTCGAAGTCTTCCTGTTCATAAGAAAAATTAAGTAAGCATTAAGCAATTTTTTTTTGTGTGTATTAGAAGATTTGGGGTTAAAAACTGCCACATTTGATATATTTTCATTTAGAAATATTTCCAACAGGACGCCAAAGCTGAGCCAATTTTGTCTGATTAAAATTATCTGGCGGACAACGGAAAAAAATTAACGAGATTCTGGCCCTCCGTATTTGCATGGAAATTCGTGCAGATTCACTCATTTGCATGAACGCTGAAGGCACTTACTTTTTTGCATATGAATTATAGTTTCTTTGCGTGTATGAATATTCGCGTAATTTGCTTGCGAAATTTACAACATTTCTTGTTTTTGCACGAATATTCTAACCTGATTACGAAATTTTAAACGTTTATTGTATTTGCACGAATATTCTAATTTGCTTATGAAATTTTAAACATTTCTTGTTTTTACACGAAAATTTTAATTTGATTACGAAATTTTAAACATTTCTTGTTTTCGCACGAATATTTAAGTAAATATTTATATGTTTATGTGCCTTGTGTGTCCATTTCTGGGTTTGTATAAAATTTCAACAATTCTAATTTGCTTACGAAATTTTAAACATAATTTATGTTTTCCATGAACATTCAAGTAAATATTCATGTTTTAATGTTTGTAAACTCATTTCCTGGTTTGTATAGAATTTCTTACAATGTCATGGGTTTTTGTGGTTTGTATAAAATTTCGAAAAACAAAATGAATATCTTGGTAAAAAACTGAGAATAGTTTGGCAAGAAGCTAAAAATTTTAATAAGGAATAATTTTATCAAGAAGCCACGAATGTTTTCCATGAAAAATTACATTAAAATCGATTATTTTAGTAAACGATTACGTGATTTTAATTTTAGCAAACTCATTTCACTGACAAGTTACGATTAAAGTAAGAAATTTCGATTACAATGCCCAAGATATTACGATTTTTTTATTAAGAAATTTTTACGATTACATGGCAAGAATACGATTTTTTTAAAAAAAACTACGAATATCTTGGTAAAATATTACAGAATATTTTGACAAGAAACTAACGACTAATATTTTGGCAAGTGAGTACGAACATTTTATCAAGAAACCACGAATATTTGGGCAAGAAACTACGATTACATTGGCAAGATATTACGATTATTTTAGTAAGAAACTACGATTACATTGGCAAGATACTATGATTATTTTGTGAGGAGTACGATTATTTTGGCAAGAAACTACGAATATTTTGGCAAGACACTGCGGCAAGACAGGTTATTTTTGGCAAAAACTACTATTATCTTGACAAGAAACTAGGAATAATTTATAAAAAAAACTACGAATATTTTTGGCAAGAAACTTCGATTATTTTGCAAAAATGAACTGCGACTATTTTGGCAAGACTACGATTATTTTGTAAAAAAATTACAAATATTTCAGAACGAAACCACGAACATTTTGGTAAGAAGATACGAATAATTTGACATGGAACTACGAATATCTTCACAAGAAACCGCGAATATTTTTTAGAAAGAAATGAATATTAAAAAAAAAAAAAAACTACGAATATTTTGACAAAAACTGGACGAACATTTTAGCAAGACACTGGAGGAACATTTTAGCAAGAAACTGGACGAACATTTTAGCAAGACACTGGACGAACATTTTAGCAAGAAACTGGACGAACATTTTTAGCAAGAAACTGGATGAACATTTTAGCAAGAAACTGGACGAACATTTTAGCAATAAACTGGAGGAATATTTAGCAAGAATCTAGACGAACATCTTAGCAATACACAAACTGAATATCTTAGCAATAAACTGGACGAATATTTTAGCAATGAACTGGACGAATATTTTAGCAATAAACTGGACGAATATTTTAGCAATAAACTGGACGAATATTTTGGCTAGAAACTGGAGGAACATTTTAGCAATAAATTGATCGAATACTTTAGCAATAAACTGGAGGAATATTTATCAAGAAAGTGGGCGAACATTTTTAGCAATAAACAACGAAAACTCCCACAAACATAAGTCGGAAACCTTAATAAAACGGCATCACTTCACCAAGCCGGAAGGATATTTAACCTTGAGATATCAGGGATCGACTTTCAATGGGTATTCTATTGAATTTCGATCGGGGGGGAAGGGGTGGAAAACCGATCCCGGCGCGTCTCTCCAGGGCACTCGGGGGATCGTTTCCGTGTTCCAATTTCAAAAGGCCAAATGATGTCGCCTTCCCAATACGCCTCTGCCATTTCACTTATCTTCTTTAAGCAGACTAAGTAACCCGATTTTGTTCCCTCGGTTCGATGGGCAGCGAGAGAGAGAGAGAGAGAGAGAGAGAGAGAGAGAGAGAGAGAGAGAGAGAGAGAGAATAGTAGGTATGCATGCACACAGGAAGGAAGAGAGAGAGAGAGAGAGAGAGAGAGAGAGAGAGAATAGTAGGTATGCATGCACAAAGGAAGGAAGAGAGAGAGAGAGAGAGAGAGAGAGAGAGAGAGAGAGAGAGAGAGAGAGAGAATAGAGGTATGCATGCACACAGAGAAGAGAAGAGCACAGAGGAGGAGAGAGAGAGAGAGAGAGAGAGAGAGAGAGAGAGAGAGAGAGAGAGAGAGAGAGAGAGAAGAGAATAGTAGGTGCAGGCACATGCAGAGAGAGAAGGAAGAGAGAGAGAGAGAGAGAGAGAGAGAGAGAATAGTGGAATGCATGCACACAGGAAGGAAGAGAGAGAGAGAGAGAGAGAGAGAGAGAGAGAGAGAGAGAGAGAGAGAGAGAGAGAGAGAGAAGAGAATAGTAGGTATGCATGCACACAGGAAGGAAGGAAGAGAGAGAGAGAGAGAGAGAGAGAGAGAGAGAGAGAGAGAGAGAGAGAGAGAGAGAGAGAGAATAGTAGGTATGCAGGCACAAAGGAAGGAAGAGAGAGAGAGAGAGAGAAGAGAATAGTAGGTATGCAGGCATAAAGGAAGGAAGAGAGAGAGAGAAGAGAATAGTAGGTATGCAGGCACAAAGGGGAAGAGAGAGAGAGAGAGGAGAGAGAGAGAGAGAGAGAGAGAGAGAGAGAGAGAGAGAGAGAGAACCCTCGTCCTCTTTCCCTTGATACCATCAGCCTCCCTCACGACGAAAGCTCATATGTTAGTTGGCCTTAGGTGACAAAGGCCTTGTTCTCTAGTTATGTCGTCTCCCCCTCAGGATTAAAAGAAGAAGAAGAAGAAGCAGAAGAAAGAGGAGGATGAGAAGGAAAACAAAGAACACAAGGGCATCTCCAGCAGCATCGCAGAATCCGAAGGAGAAAAAATGTAGTGCTTCAAAGGACACGGCTTCCGCTCCAGCTAGAAGCTGCATCACTTCGTCATAAGAACTTGGAAGGAAGGGTGGTCATCTTTCTCGAATATTTCTACCAAAACGGAACATTAATATTTTTCCCGACTTCATAATTATAATCATATGTAGTGATGTAAAGAAAGATTAAATAGGGAAGCAGAAGAATATAATCTTAAAAAGAGAGGATTGGAAAAAAGATAAATTATACAGTGATCGATCGAGTAAGAATAGAGAGAGAGAGAGAGAGAGAGAGAGAGAGAGAGAGAGAGAACAACAATTAAGCCTTGGTTGTCATGCATTACCGAGGCTAGATATGTCGAGCAAGCTAAAAAGCAGGAAACAGCCTTTATACGAACTCAAAACAGTGAGCGAGTATATCGCGCCCAGGGCCATAAAACCAATCATAAAATCTTGAACCTGTGCCCTCACGACTCAGCTGACCAAGCATTACCTATAACCTCGTCAGGAGTCAACGTTCCACCCAAATCTATAACCCACCTTCAAAAGGAGGCGTTACATGAAATTCCATGAAAAAGGGCTGGACAAAGAGAAGTAGTTCACCATTTCTCCAATTAGACATTCTAGGGAGGAGCCAGTAACAACTCCTACTGAGGTCATTTCCAATCAAATCTTCTAAGGAGAGGCCTTACAGATAATATCTTCCAACGGGGTAATTTCAAGGGAGGAGATGGAAGATAGCAAGGAAAAGCAGGGGTTCCAAAGAAGGAAGAGGCCAGAGAGAATCAGTAGAGTCGCTAGTCACCAATACGAGAAGACGCAGTACTTCCCCCTAGCTTCCGTGGTCCCAACCAGACTCTGACCGCGGACTACTTAATCAGACAGAAACTGAACTTCGACTAGCAAGAGTGGTTTTCAAGAGAGTAAAATTGTAACCGTAATGTTACTTGTGTATGTAATTAACTGTCATCATTAAAGTAAGAAGCTACCCATTTCGTCTCCATTACGCCTTTCTGAGAGATATAATTGCATTTAATATAAATCCCGTCTAAATAATAAACTCGTAAGCTGCTGACTACGGGAAGAGACGCTGTGGACGAATACGTCGCCGACTTAGAAGAAAGACGCAAGTTATGAAAATCAACTTGTGCACGACACGTATAAGTATTCGTGTAACGCTAATTAAACTGGTAACGTTATTGTTATTATGATTTCATCACAACCTGTAACTTTTCTTTACAATCACATTTTCAGTACGAAGATGCTAAGACGGGCATGAGTGCTTGCCCAAAATATAATTGGCCCCTACTTGAAAACTCCCAAAATATGACTGAAAACTGAAAGCTGATAGACCTGTTTTTTGTATATGATGACAAAACTGCCTCTTTATTAGAAATGGTTTAAATGATTTAGGATACACGGAAGAAGGAAGAGCATTCCTCATTCTGTAAAGGTATATGAATTATATTCCCTAATCATCATTATTATTATTCAGAAGATGCACCCTATTTACATGGAACAGGAAATGCAGAGAGAAAAGAATCAGAAAAGAAAAAAAATACCAAATTAACAAATAAGATAAAGATTATTATAATTATACCTATAATTAGGGAATTCAATTTTCCAACTACCACTGAAGTGCATTAAGAAACTCAGCCATTGCATGCTTAATGGAATAAAGGTAAAAGGAAATAACGGAAAGGAGAAAGAAAAAATAAATTAACAAATTAATGAATAAACAGATAAATAGATTATCATGATTATACCTATAATAACGAAATCAAATTTTCCATCTAATACATAAAGATACTTAGCCATTGTATGTCTAATGGAGTAAATGCATAAATGAACCTCATTATGCAAAAATGTAAGAATACCGAAAGGGCTGGAACTGATTCAGACTCCTTTATGGATAAATGTAAAATATCCTTCAATGTATCCTTTGAGCCAGGGCCATTTCTCACCAAGCTCTGTCTGATCGAATGAATGAGAGGACGTATGCAAACGAGGGATGAATAATGCATGGATGAATGAATGGTATACGATGCAAGATTCGATCAACAGAGGAGGGTGAATTGGTGGATTGATTGGAGGTGAATTGAAAACTGTTAATTTGAGGTTGGTTTGGTGAACAAAAACTAGAGGACGTGACGCTAAAAGTTAATGTATATATATATATATATATATATATATATATATATATATATATATATATATATATATATATATATATATATATATATATATATATATATATATATATGTATGTGTGTGTGTGTGTGTGTGTGTGTGTGTGTATGTGTGTGTGTATGTATGTATGTATGTATAATTACAGGACCTCACAGAAACAGGATGGTATCTACTGGAGATTTTATTCACTAAAGTTATAAGTTTTGAAGGACTAACTGTCCCCATCGTCCGGTAACCTGAATATATATATATATATATATATATATATATATATATATATATATATATATATATATATATATATATATATATATATATATATATATATATATATATACATGTGCGTATATGCATATATATATATGCGCGAACATGCATCTGATTCAGTACTCAATCCATGAGAACGTCCGCATTTTAAAAGATGCTGCAATTTGCAATCCCTTCCTAACGAAGGTCTCTCTTCTTCATCTGTGATCCTGACGTCAAAGACAATGATAAAAGTGAGAAAATAAAAAAAAAAGGTCAAAACAAAAAGAAGGTCCATTAAGGCCAATCAAGTCCACCGTACACAAGTCAACTTTGCCGACATAAAAAGGAGTAACAAAGAAACGACAAAAAAGAAAAAGAAAATGCTTTACTCTGCATATCGTGAGTGACTGGTTACGCTCTCGAAAACATCTAGAATTTTTACCATGGGCCAAACGTTCGCTTTTGCTCAGAGCAAAAAACATCTTTGCGCTCATTCCTCGCCAAAATATTTTAGGAACTCAAATCTTCCAGGAGATCCAATAATTCAGACACAGAGGAGGAGGAGGAGGAGGAGGAGGAGGAGGAGGAGGAGGAGGAGGAGGAGGAGGAGGAGGAGGAGGAGGAGGAGGAGGAGGAGGAGGAGGAAAATATATATATGTCAGGCATATTGATGGCTCGCTTTGAGAGCTCCGATAACCAATATAGCAAAGCGATGGAATAGGAACTGCCTTTTTTTATTTATTTATTTGTTTATTTTTTTTTTTGAAGAGCGAGGGTTCTGATTACGATGAAGAGGAATACAGGCTTAGGAATCTAGGACAAGTAGTCAAGTCGGTTATGTATGTGTACTGTATGTATATATATCTACGTATGTATGTATGTATGTATATATATATATATATATATATATATATATATATATATATATATATATATATATATATATATTTGTTAAAAGTTAAATGTCCACCTGGGCCTCTGTAGGCTCATAGGGCAGGCGCTAATCTCCTGTTTTTTTAGGCATATATATATATATATATATATATATATATATATATATATATATATATATATATATATATATATATATATATATATATATATATATATATATATATATATATATATATATATATAAATATATACGATATCGTACGATGTCGTAGGCCTAGGCTGGAAGAACACAACTGAGTTTGACTGATTAAGTAACACGTGCTTATGAAATATAGCATTGTCTTAACTGGAGAAGTACATGTGTGGATTACTGTTAAACAAAATGTACAGTAGGCCTAGTTCCGTAGTAGAAGAAAAAAAAATGGTCGTTTAATTCACAGAGAAATGGATTTACAATTTATCAATATTTCATTACAAAAAAAAAGTTTAACTTTGCGTTATCTACACACGAAAGATATCATAGACTTATATAAATCAGGAATACATTTTGGGATAGTAACAGAAGAAGCCGATGATTATAATTTCACTCAACTCCACATTAAACAAGATTTAAAATATTTTTTCCAAAGAGAGAAATAAACAGTATGAACTTCACGCTGTCAAGCGTAAAAAAAAAAAAACATACACCTTTACGTGAAATCCAAGAAAATACATTAACAAAGATTTAACATGATCTTTCCAAAGAGAGAAATAAACAGTTTCAACTTCACACTGTCAAGCCCAAATTAAAACAAATAAAAAACATAAACCTTGACGTGAAATCCTGGAAAAAAAAATAAGAAAGATTTAAAATAATTTTTCCAAAGAGAGAAATAAACAGTCTGAACTTCACGCCGTCAAGGCTAAATTAAAACAAATAAAAAACACACACCTTTACGTGAAATCCAAGAAAAAACATTAAGAAAGATTTAAAATAATTTTTCCAAACAAGGAAATAAACAGCTTGAACTTCACACTGTCAAGCCTAAATAAAAACAAATAAAAAATACACAACTTTGCGTGAAATCCAAGAAAAAAAAAAACATTAAGAAAGATGTAAAATAATTTTTCCAGAGAAAGAAGAAAACAATTTGAGCTTCACGCTGTCAAGCCTAAATTAAAACAAGTAAAAAACACACACCATTACGTGAAATCCAAGAAAAAAAAAATCAACAAAGATTAAACTTCATTCATCCAAAGAGAAAAATAAACAAGATGAACTTCACACTGTCAAGCCCAAATTAAAACAAATAAAAAAACACACACCTTAACGTGAAGTCCAAGAAAAAAACATTAAGAAAGATTTAAAATAAATTTTCCAAGAGAGAAATAAACAATTTCAACTTCACACTGTCAAGCTTAAATAAAAAAACACTTTTACCTGAAATCCCAGGAAAAAAAAAAAAACTAGCAAAGATTTAACATGATTCATCCATAGAGAGAAATAAACAGTCTGAACTCCACACTGTCAAGCCTAAATTAAAACAAACAAAAACACACACCACGTGAAATCCAAGAAAAAACATTAAGAAAGATTTTAACCAAAGAGAGAAATGAAAGTTTTAACCCAGGCTTAAAAAAAAAACTTTTACTTAGCAAAGATTTAAATGCTTCATCCATGAGAAATAAACAGTTTCATCCACCTTTACGTCAAATCCAAGAGAAATATTTAACAGTTTGAGAAATAAACAGTTTGAACTCCACACTGTCAAGCTTAAATAAAAAAAAATAAAAAAACACACACCTTTACGTCAAATCCAAGGAAAAAAAACACTAACAAAGATTTAACATGATTCATTCATTCATCCACACTGAGCCTAAATTAAAAAAAAAAAAACCACACACACCTTTACGTCAAATCCAAGAAAAAAAAACACTAACAAAGACTCAACTTCATTCATCCACAGAGAGAAATAAACAGTCTGAACTTAACGCCGTGGAGGCCACAGAAGTCAACGACTCCACTTGACATTCCTTCGACAGATACTCACCTATAATTATCCCTCTGGAGTTCGTAGGTTTCCCCAAGGAGCGGGTTGAAAGGCTTCCCCAGACGCTCCCAGTTGGAGGCGAGACCGCTCACGGCGAAGGCGGCCACATACTGCGGAAGGCGACGAAAGGGGGAGGGAGAGAAAGAGAGGAGAAATTTATTTAGTGAAGCCATGATGGTCTGGCTTTGAAGTTGTATAGGTTCGTATGTGATGTATGTGATATTAATGTATGCTGATTCGGAATGGTATGTTGTATGTGTGTGCACATATAAAATGTGTCTGAAAATGTATTAACACATTAAAAATTTATATATATTGCAGAAGCACAAACACATAAACACACACACACACACACACACACACATATATATATATATATATATATATATATATATATATATATATATATATATATATATATATATATATATATATATCAGAGTGTAAAGATTCTCAATACTAAACTATCTTGATCACGAATCAAATTTCGACTGATGGGTATTTCGTATGTAAGTGAGTGAACATAAACTGTGTTCATATATTTACACACACACATATAAATAAAATGTGTATGTGTATATATATATATATATATATATATATATATATATATATATATATATATATATATATATATATATACATACACATAAGAACAAAGCTTTCGATACTCTAAGCAGGAATAAGCAATCCTGATCTCAAATTACAACTGTTTATATATTAAAAATCAACATATTCACAGTATAAGGATGTTTCAAATAACTTGAATTTTTTCCCCAATTATTATAAATTAAATGTAATTATATTACCTTCTATAGTATGCTGCCTACCATTAGATAATTCCCATATTATTTTAAAATAAACTTAACTTAATAACCTTCATTATATGTTTCCTACCATTAGATAATTCTCATATTATTATTATACAATGAATATAATCTGTTATCTTCATTATATGTTTCATACCATTAGATAATTTCACATCATTATAAAATGAATATAATCTGTTACCTTCATTATATGTTTCCTACAATTAGATAATTCTCACATCAGTATAAAATTAATGTAATCTGTTACCTTCATTATATGTTTCCTTCCATTAGATATCTTTCACCTGCGCAAACCATGATATCGATTCTCATTAACAGAAGTGTTAGAAGTATAAGAAGAATTGAATTTCATAATAATAATAATAATAATTGCACAAGCCTTACCTTTTTAAAGAAAGGAGATGAAGAAAGGAGAGAGAGAGAGAGAGAGAGAGAGAGAGAGAGAGAGAGAGAGAGAGAGAGAGAGAGAGATTACCTTTTAAGCTACTAATTTCAGTTTAATTACCTTAAGTAACCTTATCCCAAAGCAGCTCTCTCTCTCTCTCTCTCTCTAATGAAATTCCTGACGCCACTTATATTGATTAATGAAAA
>NC_089781.1:94027987-94047987 GCF_040412425.1 Macrobrachium rosenbergii
TCTTTCCTTATTTTGGTACACAGTGTTGTCCATGGCTGCTATCTGACTTATTTTTTAAAATATACGAGTGAAATGTATCTATTTTTTTCATTTGCTTTTACGAATGGTTTTATTCAATTTCTCTTATTCTTTCTCTTCTCTTTTCGTTGTGATTTGTGCTAAATCGGCATCTCAGTTTCTTTTCTGTTTACTTGAGTTTTTCTCTAAAACTACATATCTTATTTCTGCATATTATTCTCTCTCTATTCTCTCTCTCTCTCTCTCTCTCTCTCTCTCTCTCTCTCTCTCTCTCTTTCTGTACATATAACTCTCTTTATTTGCATATCTTATTTCTGCATATTATTCTCTCTCTCTCTCTCTCTCTCTCTCTCTCTCTCTCTCTCTCTCTCTGTACATATAACTCTCTTGATTTGCATATCTTATTTCTGCATATTATTCTCTCTCTCTCTCTCTCTCTCTCTCTCTCTCTCTCTCTCTCTCTCTCTCTCTCTCTCTCTCTCTCTCTCTCTCTCTCTCTTCATATAACTTCTTGATTTACATATAATTCTCTCTCTCTCTCTTGATTTCTCTCTATCTTATTTCTCTCTCTCTGTATAACTCTCTTGATTTGCATATCTTATTGCCTCTCTCTCTCTCTCTCTCTCTCTCTCTCTCTCTCTCTCTCTCTCTCTCTCTCTCTCTCTCTCTCTCTCTCTCTCTCTCTCTCTCTCTCTCTCTCTCTCTCTCTATTTGCTTTTATTCTTCTTTCACTATCTGAAAAAAGAAGATTACGGCCAAAGATGACGTTTTAAATTAGCATTACATATTCTTTAAGAATATCAGCACCAATTTCCATTACGCTAATAAAAATACTCTGAACGCATTTTCACTACGTCTGGAATGAAATACAAAATAATACGAAAGAAACAAGAGATTATCTTCATAAACGCAAAAGTAAATACAAAATAATATGAGACAAAAAATTATCTTCATAAATGAATTGTCTCCATAAATGAATAAGCAAATATAAAATAATATAAAAGAGACAAGAAAGTGTCTTCATCAATGAATCAGCAAATAAATAATAAGATAAAAGGACGAGAAATTATCTTCATAAACTAATAAGCACAAATAAACCACGGATATAAAGTCTCCAGGTTTCTCCTTCAGCATCTGAGAAATGAAAATTAAACAAAAAAAAAAAAATAGGCAATAACTGACTTCAAGTAATGACTCGACGCAATAAACAGCGGAACAGTTGCCTGGGGATCACTAATGAGGTAAATAAATAATGAATTTCCAATTACAAAGAGGCTCTCAGCTGACTGCTGAACGCGAAATAATGAGCCGTCATTTGCATAAAAAAATTTATATACTAAATAAGTCAAATAAAAACTGCGCCCAAAGTTTCTTCGGCGCAATCGAGTTTTCTGTACAGCGTATAAAGCAGTATGAGCCCCGGCCCATGAAACTCTTCAGCCACGGTCCGGTGGTGGCCTGTTCTATAGCGTTGCCATACGCACGATCGTGGGTAACTTTAACCTTGAATAGAATAAAAAAAAAATTATTGAGGCCAGAGGGCTGCAATTTGGTATGTTTGATGATTGGAGGGTGGATGATCAACATACCAATTTGCAGCCCTCTAGCCTCAGTAGTTTTTAAGATCTGAGGGCAGACAGTAAAAAGTTCGGACGGACAGACAAAGCTCACACAATAGTTTTCTTTTACAGAAAACTAAAAATTATATATTAAATAAAAAAATATACACTAAATAACTGTAATTTTTTCTCATGCTTAAGGATTTAAGGATTGCTCAGCAGATAAATATGACTCGTTGATAATTGTCGAGGTATTTTGTTGATGTGCTTTATATTTTTTTATATTCTTATTTTATTCCGGACGGTTTGTTTTTATGAAAAATATTACATGGTGCTTGTTTTTGGGAATGTTGAGGAATAGGTAATATACTTATTCGTGTGTGTGCGTGTATATATATATATATATATATATATATATATATATATATATATATATATATATATATATATATATATATATATATATATATAGAGAGAGAGAGAGAGAGAGAGAGAGAGAGAGAGAGAGACAGACAGACAGACAGACAGACAGACAGACAGACAGACAGACAGACAGAAGAACTAGGATATAAATTTATATAAATTTATATGTAGTATTTTTCAATCTCTCTCTCTCTCTCTCTCTCTCTCTCTCTCTCTCTCTCTCTCTCTCTCTATCTATCTATCTATCTATCGATCTATCTATCTTTCTATATATATAAATATATATATATACACACATACACAAACACACATACGAACATACACACACACACAGACACGCACGAATAAATCCTTTCCATACGCCTCTAAGTTCTTCGAAAATCAAGGCGGTATAATATTTTTCACAAATTAACGAGGGCTCAAGAGTTCTTTTATATTATTCAAACCTGGGCTCTCGGGAAAGGTCAAAGGTCATTATATTGCCGGTGATGTTTACGCTCGCTCGTACTTATGGTTTAATTTTTCGAGGCTACGAGTACATATTATTCATATATTACACGAGAGAGAGAGAGAGAGAGAGAGAGAGAGAGAGAGAGAGAGAGAGAGAGAGAGAGAGAGAGAGAGAGAGAGAGAGAGAGAGAATGTAATGAATTATTTTTGTGTTTCTGCAGACTACGATAAGAAGAAGAAGAAGAAGAAGAAGAAGAAGAAGAAGAAGAAGAAGAAGAAGAAGAAGAAGAAAAGAAGAAAATTTCTGATTTTGGTTTGGAGCAGAAATGGAGGAAATTGAGAGAGAGAGAGAGAGAGAGAGAGAGAGAGAGAGAGAGAGAGAGAGAGAGAGAGAGAGAGAGAGAAAGTGTTTACTGAAATTGGAACCTGCAAAGACGTATCAACTTTTAATGCCTATGCTTTCATTGACAGGCCTATTTCATTTCCCATTTTTGATAATATGAAAGTTTAAGTGGTGTCAACAATCTGTTTCAAACAAGGAAAAACTATAGTTAATTTACCACGTACAGTGTAATGCTTTGATGAGAAATTTTGGAATGATAACAAAAGGGAATTTACAGGAATGAACGAAAATTTTACAAAAAAAAAAAGGAAAAAAAAAAAAAATGGAAGATTCTGCAAAAATACAAAACTAAAATGGAAGACTGCAGTTTTCTTTGCCAAAACTGACAAAGCTGAGAAAAATGGGATCCCCTGAATAAAGCACTGAAGAATCATTCTGGAACTGCAGTAACTTGTGTATTAGTGTTTCACGAGCCCAAAGTGGCATATCTCAATTTCTAAAATGTTGCAGATACTGCAGTTTTCCATTTTAGACCAGAATTTTAAAAGACGGGTACTGGAATGATCACCCATTAAAAGCGTGAGGACGAACGAAACGAGTATAAATGAAGACCCACAAAAAATACGTAACGGTAAGCGTATGGAAGAATTCTGTTGGTTAATGAAAGATTGACGAATTAATGCAAAGAGGAAAACGAAAGAAACGGAGAGAATAAGAAGGATGAAAACGGAAGAATACAAGACACTGATATTGTGAAGATTAGTAAATTAATAATAAAGTAAAAAATCGCCGAAGTTTCTTCGGCGCAATCGAGCTTTCTATACAGCCGCTACAGCGTATATAGAATCAAGGCCACCGAAAATAGATCTATCTTTCGGTGGTCTCGGTATGATGCTGCATGAGCCGCGGACCATGAAACTTTAACCACGGCCCGGTGGTGGCCTATCCTATGTCGGTGCCAGAAGCACGATTATGGCTAACTTAAACCATAAATAAAATAAGAACTACTGAGGCTAGAGGGCTGCAATTTGGTATGCTTGATGATTGGAGGGTGGTGGATGATCAACAAGCCAATTTACAGCCCTCTCGCCTCGGTAGTTTTTGAGATCTGAGGGCGGGCAGAAAAAGTGCGGACAGGAAAAGTGCGGACAGAGCAAAGTGCGGTCGGACAAACAAAGCTGGCACAATCGTTTTCTTTTATAGAAAACTCAAAACCATATTAAGAAGCAAAATCATATGGTGTCAGAAAATGCATATTAACACTAAGAGGAATGAATCGCTACCTTTCCAAATATTAAAAAAAAAAAAAATCACGGTTTCTAAAATCATAAATGAGGGACTGCCTCCTTGAAAAGGTTACGTAATACCTTGCATCGTCAAAATTAAATTTAAATGAGAATAAACAAAAACCAAAATGCCTATTTTTCCACGAACTCTTATGTAGGTTAACAGCATAACATCGACACAGTTTCATGAATGTGAGGATTGATAAACAAAACGTTTTTTGAGCTGACACATTCTTATTTCCCCACCCCCCCCCCCCAACCCCCACAAAAAATAAAGATAGACAGAACATAACACCAAAGAAAAAAAGGAAAAAATGCGCCGAAGTTTCCTCGGCGCAATCGAGTTTTCTGTACAACCGCTACAGCGTATAATCAAAACCACCCAAAGTAGATCTATCTTTCGGTGGTCTCAGAATAATGCTGTATGCGCCACGGCCCGTGAAACTTTAACCACGTCCCTGTGATGGCCTATCAAATATCGTTGCCAGAAGCACGATTATGGCTAACTTTAACCTTATATAAAATAAAAACTACTGAGGCTAGAGGGCTGCAATTTGGCATGTTTGCTGATTGGAGGGTGGATGATCAACATATCAATTTGCAGCCCTCAGCCTCAGCAGTTTTTAAGATCTGAGGGCGGACAGAAAACGTGCGGACAGAAAAAAGTGCGGGCAAAATAAAGTGCGGACGGACAGACAAAGCCTGCACAAAAGTTTTCTTTTACAGAAAACCAAAACATAACCCTACGTCATATATAAAAAGACTGTCGATCATTTAATTAGGCTTCTCTCTTTGGTTAAGCCCAAGTTTCAGTTCGATAAAGGGGGGGGAGTGAAATTCTCCCACCCCCACCCCACCCCACCCCTACATCTCCATTCCAACATAACGGAGAGACAAATTTTCCAGATGAATTCGAACGTAACTCTAACGGGTGATTTCACACAATTAAAGAAAAATCATTAGAGCAATAATTATCAAGATGAGTGGGATAATTAGGCCTGCCCTAGGAGAGTTCTACATGAACAGGTTATTTAGGATCCAAATGACGGTTGACTGACTGGTTGCCAGTTCTCTGGCGTTGCAGTTATCAAGGTTTTAGATAATGACTGGTCTGAGATCACACAAAATATTGTGGTGTGGGTCTGGTGTGGCAGGTGATGGGTCACAATGAGTGGGTTAGTGGTTGAGTAATAAATTGGACCAAGATAATAAAGATAAAACCAAAAAAAAATATTTGGAGACTGATCTAACAAAATGCAAAAGGATTTTAAGACAAAACGATTAAATATTGCCCCAAAGTTTCTTCGGCGCAATCGAGTTTTCTGTACAGCGTATAATCCACCGAAAATAGATATATCTTTTGGTGGTCTCGGTATAATGCTGTATGACCCGCGGACCATAAAACTCTCAGCCGACTGTGGTGGCCTGTGTTGTTGCGTTGCCAGAAGCACGATTATGGCTAACTTTAACCTTAAATAAAATCAAAACTACCGAGGCTACATGGCTGCAATTTGGTATCTTTGATGATTGGAGGGTAGATGATCAACATACCAATTTGCAGCCCTCTAGCCTCAGTAGTTCTTAAGATCTGAGGGGGGGGGGACAGAAAAAGTGCGGAGAGAAAAAATTGCTGACAGAATAAAGTGCGGACGGACAGACAAAGCCGGCACAATAGTTTTCTTTTACAGAAAACTAAAAAAAGAAGAAACATACTTATCAAGAAGATATATTCTCAAGAACGGGTGTAAATAGGTAAATAAGTAGGAAAATAATTAAGAATAATAAGCAAACTGTTTTCGAAAGTGAGTAGGAAAATTATTCATAAAAAAGGGACAAAATTAAAATCAATAAGTAGAAAGAGAACATAGAAAAATAATTTTTATTAAAGTGCTTTAAAAACAACACAATAAAAGTGACTTGCTTAAAAGGAAATGTAACTGAAAAAAAAATAAAATGTAAAATAAAACCACATGGCATTACACACGACTTTCATACAAAATTATCTTACTAATAAAAATTATTACTGAAAAAGGACGAGAAAACTATATTTCTATAAATCTTTCACAAATGACCAAATAGAGGAGGACTTTTATTCTCGACAAACAAGTGAAAAATGCGCCGAAGTTTCTTCGGCGCAATCGAGTTTTCTGTACAGCGTATAATCAAGGCCACCGAAAATGGATCTATCTTTCGGTGGTCTCGGTATAATGCTGCATGAGCCGTGGGTCACGAAACTTTAACCACGGCCCAGTGGTGACCTATCCTATATCATTGCTAGACTCACGATTATGGCTAACTTTAACCTTAAAGGAAATAAAATAAAAACTACTGAGGCTAGAGGGCTGCAATTTGGTATGTTTGATGACTGGAGGGTGGATGATCAACATACCAATTTGCAGCCCTCTTGCCTCAGTAGTTTTTAAGATCTGAGGGTGGACAGAAAAAGTGAGGACGGACATAGAAAGCCGGCACAATAGTTTTCTTTTACAGAAAACTAAAAAAAATGGACTTCTTCGCTTAATCTAAATACTTTACTTTTTTTACCTGGTTCGAGGTTTTGGTGGACGATTTCAGCAGAAAAATTAAGTCTCTGGACATTATTCTCCATTCTTTCCCTTAAGGGATCTTAAAATAAAACTTCCCGCAGACGAATCAGCAGCAATTCCGTCCAATGGGGGAAATCTTAAATCTTATTAGCCTTTCAAGTTAAAATTGGAATCTCCCCTCAAAATGGTTTTATTTTTTTAGATTCATATGACGGGTGGATCAGAAGGTCCTGATTTATATTTACAGCTTTTAATTTTGTACGTAAAGTGATTCATTTACGAAGTAAAGGTCTTAGCTGGTAATTCTGTACTTTTTGCGAATGGCCAGACACATACAAATATATATATATATATATATATATATATATATATATATATATATATATATATATATATATATATATATATATATATATATATTGCCTCCCACGCATTTTGAGACAGAGACCCTCTTTGAAATTCAGCTTTACATGCGCACACACACATACATATATGTCTTTACACATATATATATATACATACATATATATATGTATATATATATACATATATTTATATATATACATATATACATATATACATACATATAAATACATACATATCTATACACGCACAAAAAGCTGCAATCATCACAATATCCATCTAACATTACCAGCCATAAAAACTAAACATACAAAAATACCCGACATCCCTTCCCTCCCCACCCAACCCCCTCAAAAAAAAAAAAACAAACAAAAACACACAAACCTGCATCCGAGTGACGGGATCAGCGCCCTGATCGGCCTTGTCCAGAAGCCAAGCGTACTCCATGTACTCGGCCATCCGCTGCAGGAAGGAGAGTGGCTCGTTGAACACAACGGGCATCGTGATCTTGGAGAGCTCCTTGCCGATGCACTGCTTCAGGACAGACCAGAGGGAGAAGTCGTTCCTCTGGATCTGCTCTCCAGGCAGTTGGGTCCTGTGGAGACACAGAAGAAGAAAAAGAATTAGAAGATGGAAGGGGATTGTTTTTTTTTTTTCTTATGGTTAAATTGATAATGTACTGTTTGGGGTAAAGATGTGGCTGTCCAGAAAATTAAGGTTTTGAAAAATATGAGTTATGACATAAGGGGTTGGAGACTGGTTTGCTTTAGTATATAGACATACACCTTATCTTATATATATATATATATATATATATATATATATATATATATATATATATATATATATATATATATATATATATATATATATATATATATATATATATATATATATATATAGTCTGCAAATGCACCTTTTTCAAATTCAGTAACACAACCTCTCTCTCTCTCTCTCTCTCTCTCTCTCTCTCTCTCTCATAGACAACTTTCCTCATGAGCTTTCGATTATTACAGCAACAACAGCAGCAATACAGCATATGCAGCATTACTGCAGTGGATTTGAACAATATCCTGCAGAACCAGAATCCTGTAATTTAGTAGGATTTGCTTCTCCTTCTGAACCTTTGTAGTTCCTTCATTGTGAGGAACCCAATTTTCGCATATTAAACGTGACAGGGAACTTTGCCAAATGGTTTTGTGTTCCGCCTCGACTTATTTGCCTTGTAATGTCTGGGATCATGAAGGAAACTCTCTCTCTCTCTCTCTCTCTCTCTCTCTCTCTCTCTCTCTCTCTCTCTCTCTCTCTCTCTCTCTCTCTCTCTTTTCTTAAGACTTTCTCTTCCCTCTCTCCTGTGCCCTTCACTGTTCCTCTCTCTCTCTCTCTCTCCTCTTTTATAAAGCTCTTCTCTCTCTCTCTCTCTCTCTCTCCTTTTTATAAAGCCTTTTCTTCCTTCCTGTACCTACCTTTCACTGTCCTTATCTGTTAGTTAATCTATTCTCTTCCTTCCTCTTGTGGCGTTTGTTTATCACGTACTCATTCTCTCTCTCTCTCTCTCTCTCTCTCTCTCTCTCTCTCTCTCTCTCTCTCTCTCTCTCTCTCGGAGTAGTCTATCTAAAATGGCAATGCTTCTAAAAATTCATTTAAATTAACATCGCGAAAGCCCTCTCTCTCTCTCTCTCTCTCTCTCTCTCTCTCTCTCTCTCTCTCTCTCTCTCTCTCTCTCTCTCTCTCTCTCTTCTGTAATAATCTATCCAAAATGGAAATATTTTCCAAAAGTTCATTTAATGAAAATCGCGAAAGCTTTCGATCATAAATTAAAATACGTTATCGACAAACTATTTTAATTTGTTGCGTGTGATGGTGAACACTCGGTACAAATTATGAAAATGCACATTTAAATTTTCGTGCTTCTATTATTATTATTATTATTATTATTATTATTATTATTATTATTATTATTATTATTATTATTATTATTATTGTTGTTTTTAACGCATATTATGATCAATTTAAACAAGTAAAAAATAGGCCGAACTTTCTTCGGCGCAACCGAGTTTTCTGTTCAGCGGCTACAGTGTATAATCAAGGCCACCGAAAACAGATCTATATTTCGGTGGTCTCGTTATAATGCTGTATGAGCCGCGACCCATGTCGTTGCCAGAAGCACGATTAAGGCTAACTTTGACATTAAATCAAATAAAAACTACTGAGGCTAGAGGGCTGCAATTTGGTATGTTTGATGACTGGGGTGTGGATGATCAACATACCAATTTGCAGCCCTCTAGCCTCAGTAGTTTTTAAGATCTGGGGGCGGACAGAAAAAGTGCGGACAGAAAAAATGTGCGGATGGACAGACAAAGCTGGTACAATTTTTCTTTTACAGAAAACTAAAAGTGGAAAAATATATTCATTTTCATAATCTTTAAATAATCCTTTCTAGGTCAAATTTCCCTTTGGGCGTTCCCAGTGTCTTATAATAATAATAATAATAATAATAATAATAATAATAATAATAATAATAATAATAATAATGTTTAGCAGTTGTTGCAGAATCTTTGTTCTTAATGTTACCATTTTTATCATTGTAAAAAATACTGATACATCTACATAAGGTAAGAGGTAAAAAAAAAATACTGTTGTTAAGATATCTTTGTTCTTAATTTTATTATTATTATTTAAAATTATTATTATTATTATTATTATTAAAAAATTATTATTGTTAAGATTATTATTATCACAAAAATATATTGCATTAAACAAAGGAAATTAGAAGATTATTATTAGATTATTATCGAAATAAAATATTAAAATAAAGAGAAAAAAATAGGTAAATAAAAACAAAAAAAAAAAGTGAACAACAACAAAATAAAAAAAAAATTAAACAGCAAAAAAAAATAAATAAAAATAAAATAAAAACACGAACAACAACAAAATAAAAAAAAAAGATTGGCAAACACGCAAAGAAAAAATAAAGAACATGGCGAAGATTTCAAAAGTGAAGAATTTAAACAAAGGTAAAAAAAAAGAGAGAGAGAGAGAGAGAGAGAGAGAGAGAGAGAGAGAGAGAGAGAGAGAGAGAGAAATAAAATCGAAGAGAAACAGTCGAGGAATTCAAAATCAAATAAAAATAAGCACACCAACAACAGCAAAATAAAAAAACAGCTGGGAAACACGCAAGAAAAAATAAAAGAACAAGGCAAAATATCTCAAAAGTGTAACCATTTTAAAATCTGCCTTTGCACCAACAACAGTCAAACGCTTGAAATGATTTGTCCCTCAGATTAAAAAAAAAGGGGGGTCCAAACTCGCCTTTCCCTTAGCACCCCCTAACCCCCAACCCTTCAAACACCTATTAAAAAAAAAGGGGCGGTATTGGATCCCCTGATTCGGGAGATAAAAGCATCGGAACATTTTTGCAACAAAGGATTCTGAATGCTCTTTTCAAAGACGACGAAGTTAGAAGCGACTCTTTGTAATTCGCTTTTATGGTCGTTATCACAGAACGACTTTAGTTGGGCGATTCGACCTTTTTTTTTTTTTGCTTAAGGGTAATTTTATATGATTATGGTGATTATGGTCAGAGAGAGAGAGAGAGAGAGAGAGAGAGAGAGAGAGAGAGAGAGAGAGAGAGAGAGAGAGAGAGTAGGAAAACTGTTAAAAATGACAATATGCTTTACTGTGAAATAAAATAAAAACATTAACATATAAAGAACATTAACATATATATATATATATATATATATATATATATATATATATATATATATATATATATATATATATATATATATATATATATATATATATATATATATATATATATATATATAATGTTATATTATTTAGTTAGCTATTTCACTTATATATATATATATATATATATATATATATATATATATATATATATATATATATATATATATATATACATATATATATATATATATATATATATATATATATATATATATATATATATATATATATATATATATATATATATATATATATTATGTTAATATTATTTAGTTAGTTATTTAGAGAGAGAGAGAGAGAGAGAGAGAGAGAAAGAGATATTGAGATTTTTAACAAGACTCTCAAGAGAGAGCTGCGTTAAGTAATACTAGGTTCTATTTTTTTTTATTCCTGATGCTGGAGAAATGAGCTCCCATTCTGAGACATTTTTTTGTAATGTTATTCTCTTCCTTTATTATTTTCTTAAAGTGCCAGACTGTATTTTTATCCCTGGGCCCTAGGAATGAAAACAAAGACGCAGCTGGTCATTATATGTTGAAATAAAAACATCTCAGTAATATTTTTTCATCGCAGAATATATTCAATTATTTGGATGCTTTCATAAATATATATTTTCTTTTTGTTTTTCTTGCTGCGTGGCCTGACTCAGATCCGAAAAGGTCATGGATAATATATTTAAACGGGGATATGGATAATGTATTTACCTTTATGGTAACACAGATATGGGTGATATATTTATCTTTACAGTAACAAATATGTAGGTGATATATTTACCTTTACAGCAAAACAAATATGGATGATATATTTACCATTATAGTGCCACAGATATGGATGATATATTTACCTTTATAGTAACACAAATATGAGTGATATATTTACCTTTATAGAAACCTAGACATGGATGATATATTTACCATTATAGTAACATAAATATGGACCTTTATAGAAACCTAGACATGGATGATATATTTACCATTATAGTAACACATATAAGGGTGATATATTTACCTTTACAGCAATACAAAGATGGATGATATATTTACCATTATAGTGTCACAGATATGGACGATATATTTTAATTTTATAGTAACACCTATATGGATAATATATATACCTTTATATTAACAAAATCATGGATAATATATTAATATTTATAGTACATTACATTTACTTTTATAGATACACAGATATGGATAATATATTTTTTATCTTTATAGTCACACAAATATGAATGATATATTTTTTATCTTTATAGTCACACAGGTATGAATAATATATTTTTTATCTTTATAGTCACACAGATTTGAATAATATATTTTTTTTATCTTTAGTCACACAGATATGAATAATATATTTTTTATATCTTTATAGTCACACAGATATGAATAATATATTTTTTTATCTTTATAGTAACACAGATATGAATGATACATTTATCTTCATAGTGACACAAATATGGATGATATATTTACCTTTATAGATAGAATGATGTGGATAATATATTTACATTTATAGCAACACAAAACCGCTGCCTAAATGCTCTAACGCTAAAACCTGACCTTCCCTTTGAAATGTCATCGCATAATTTGATTATAAACACCAGATAATATTTACCTAACAATATTTTTGCCGACGTGCAACATCGAATGAAATGTATACACACCACTTTATACACACCACTTTTTTGTCCAGGAAAAAAGTAAAAAATGTGCCAAAGTTTCTTCGGCGCAGTCGAGTTTTCCGCACAGCCGCTACAGCGTACAATCAAAGGCCACCAAAAATAGAGCTATCTTTCGGTGGTCTCGGTATAATTCTGTATGAGCCGCGGCCCATAAAACTCTCAGCCGGCCGTGGCGGCCTGTGTTGTTGCGCTGCCAGAAGCACGATTATGGCTAACTTTAACCTTAAATAAAATAAAAACTACTGAGGCTTGAGGGCTGCAAATTGGTATGACTGATGATTGGAGGGTGGATGATCAATATGCCAATTTGCAGCCCTATAGCCTCAGTAGTTTTTAAGATCTGAGGGCGGACAGAAAAAGTACGGACAGGAAAAGTGCGGACGGACAGACAAAGCCGTCTCAATAGTTTTCTTTTACAGAAAACTAAAAAATGAAAGCCTTAGTGGAGAAGTCCTTCTCATTTGTGAAGAAAGAAAGAAAACCCTTAGAATAGAGGTCCTTTATGCCAGTGGTCCCACCACCGTCTTAATTGAGTTACCTGGCAGCCGCAAAGACGGGAATTGAGGACCGATTTCGACCAAGAAATTGGGAGGAATAAGACTCTCCCATCGGCGAAATGGAGTATTGGTGGAATTCGGTGCTTCTGAATGGAATGGCATTTTTTTCCTCTCATTCCTTTTACAAGGTTGGTTGCAGGAAATGCAACCCAAACTTCTACCAACTTTTGGTAAGAGGAAGAATTGAAAGGAAAGAGCGTTTAATTTTTTTTTTTTTTATTAATTTTCTAGTTTAAAAAAGCTGGTTAACAAAACTTAATGTCTAAGTCAGTCCAACGGCTCTTATTTTTTCTGTCCGCCCTCAGATCTTACTCCTCCAAAGAAGAACTACTGAAAAGGCTAGTCCGCTCTTTTTTTCTGTCCGCCCTCAGATCTTACAACCTACTGAGGCTAGAGGGCTGCAAATTGGTATGTTGATCATCTACTCTCCAATCACCAAACATACCAAATTGCAGCCCCCTAGTCTCAGTAGTCTGTATTTTATTTAAGGTTAAAGTTAGCCATAATCGTGTTTCTGGCAACGCAACGCCACAGGCCACCACGGCCGGCTGAGAGTTTCATGGGCCGCGGCCCATACAGCATTATACCGAGACCACCTAAAGATAGACCTATTTTCGGTGGCCTTTATTATGCTCTTTAAAGAAAACTCGATTGCGCCGAAGAAACTACGGCGCATTTTTTACTTGTTTTTGTATGTACTTGAGTAATGACAGAGAATGACTTTTTAAGTAAGATATGTTTTTAATCGCTCAGAGCTAACGGAAAGTGGTTTTACGACTCATTCGTTCGGTTTTATTTATTTAGTTTTTACAGATTTATATAAATACAAATATCAGTTCCATATATACAGGTATTTATACAATATATACAGTACATACATATATATATATATATATATATAAGTATATATATATTTATATATGTATTGTATATGTATATATATATATATATATATATATATATATATATATATATATATATATATATATATATATATATATATATATATATACGAGTATATATATGAGAGAGAGAGAGGGAGACAGATAGAGAGAGAGAGAGAGAGAGAGCGAGAAAAGAGATGAAATGAATAATTTATCAATATTCATAAGTCTATATTTCAAGTAAGAAAATCGTGAACATATTTCTAAAAAAGACAGACCATCCATTATCTATTAAGTTTTGTTGTAAATAAAATCAACATAAAATTAATGCCATGCATTTAAAATAATAAAAAATAAAAACCTTAAAAAATTCAGCACTAGATAAAAGCAAACAACTGCATGTTCCAGCTTCTCTTTAGAAGCCTAAAGGAGGGGGCCAAGAACGCCCCCTCTCTGTCTCTGTGTGTGTGTGTGTGTGTGCTGCAGCAGAGAGAGAGAGAGAGAGAGAGAGAGAGAGAGAGAGAGAGAGAGAGAGAGAGAGAGAGAGAGAGCGCCACACCCATCATGGCTCTTGGAGCGAAGGCTGAGGAGAATCGAAACACCGGATAGAGAGAACTTAAAAATTTCTGATTTGCTTCAGAAGCAGAAATGGAGGAAATTGGATAAAAGAACGTTAAGGGACATGCGAGAACAACAACAACAACACAACAACAACAACAAGACCGGGTAGAGAGAACTTAAAAATTTCTGATTTGCTTCAGAAGCAGAAATGGACGAAGTTGGATAAAAGATCGTTAAGGGACATGAGAGAAGAAGAAGAAGAAGAAGAAGAAGAAGAAGAAGAAGAAGAAGAAGAAGAAGAAGAACTTAAAAATTTCAAGAAGGAGGAGGAGGAAGAAGAGGAGGAGGAGGGAGAGGAGGAGGAGGAGGAGGACAAGGAGGAAGAGGGGAGGAGGAGGAGGAAGAGGAACAAAATAAAAAAGGATAAAGAAAATAATCTGAGAAATATTGGTAATAAGAATGGCAGAAAATATCAGTAATATTCCTATCATTTCAGATTTGTTATGACACCGCAATAAGGTAAATGACAGAAGTACTGACAATGGTAATTATGACAACAATAATACTAAATAAAACAGGTAAACAGCGATAATATAAAAACAACATGAGAAGGCATCAAATCACACGAAGGAATTTATCTAACACACCATAACGCCGGATTCTGTCAAATGCCTTTGGGAACAGATTGAACAAGTAAAATATGCGCCGAAGTTTCTTCGGCGTAATCGAGTTTTCTGTACAGCCGCTACAGCATATAACCAAGGCCACCGAAAATCGATCTATCTTTTGGTGGTCTCCGTATAGTGCTGTATGAGTCGCGGCCCGTGAATCTTTAACCACGGCCAGACGCACGATTATGGCTACATTTAACCTTAAATAAAATAAAAACTATTGAGGAGGCTAGAGGGCTGCAATTTGGTATGATTGATGGTTGGAGGGTGGATGATCAACATACCAATTTGCAGCCCTCTAGCCTCAGTAGTTTTTAAGATCTGAGGCCGGATGGAAAAAGTGCGGACGGGACAGACAAAGCCGGCACAATAGTTTTCTTTAACAGAAAACTAACTAGGACCGTAAAGTCCTTCAGAGTCCTGCACAGGAGACGACAAAACAGCCAGAAGGAGCGAAAAGGTCGCCATTAAACTGCGCCCTTCTCGACGAGAGCAAGTTGCAGGCCCATCGAGACGGGAAAAAGGATGAAAGTTAGACTTGACAAAGTTGTTGCTGAGAACTTGGGTGTCTAAGGGGTAGTTTTTTTTCAGGAGAAGAAATCTAGATTTTTCTGTGAGAGAGAGAGAGAGAGAGAGAGAGAGAGAGAGAGAGAGAGAGAGAGAGAGAGAGAGAGAGAGAGAGAGAGAGAAATTCTTTCTTTCAAGTGACTATAGGGTAGGTTTTTTCAGGAGAAGAAAATCTGGATTTTTCTGTGAGTGAGAGAGAGAGAGAGAGAGAGAGAGAGAGAGAGAGAGAGAGAGAGAGAGACAGAGAGAAATTCTTCCTTTCAAGTGACTATAGGGTAGGTTTTTTCAAGAGAAGAAAAGCTAGATTTTTCTGTGTGTGTGTGTGTGTGTGTGTGTGTGTGTGTGTGTGTGTGTGTGTGTGTGTGTGTGTGAGAGAGAGAGAGAGAGAGAGAGAGAGAGAGAGAGAGAGAGAAATTCTTCCTTTCAGGTGACTATAGGGTAGGTTTTTTCAAGAGAAGATAATCTACATTTTTCAGAGAGAGAGAGAGAGAGAGAGAGAGAGAGAGAGAGAGAGAGAGAGAGAGAGAGAAATTAAAATGAGAAATCAAAATCTTAATTACCATTTACATTCGATATTCATTTTCAAGAGAAGATAATCTACGTTGACTTATTTTCAGAGAGAGAGAGAGAGAGAGAGAGAGAGAGAGAGAGAGAGAGAGAGAGAGAGAGAGAGAGAGAGAGGGGGGGACGAATTTTAATCGCGATGAAATGAGATTCTTTACGAGGTTACAAACAGGGAACGAAATAGCCTATGAAATGACATGCGGGATATAACATGAGCTCTGAGAGCGTCTGACATGACTGATGAGTGCATACATGTATTCTAATTCATGGGGACATTCGTGTATCCACAGGAATCACACACATATATACACATACGTAGACTGTATGTACGTATGTGTGTGTGCGTATATATATATATATATATATATATATATATATATATATATATATATATATATATATATATATATATATATATATATATATATATATATACATACTGTATATATTAGTTCCTCTTTGGGCGAGTCGGTAGAGTTGTCGACTAGCACTCGCTAGGCCCGGGTTCGATTCCCCGGCCGGCTAATGAGGAATTGGAGGAATTTATTTCTGGTGATAGAAATTAATTTCTCGCTACAATGTGGTTCGGATTCCACAATAAGCTGTAGGTTCCGTTGCTAGGCAACCAACTGGTTCTTAGCCACGTAAAAATAAGTCTAATCCTTCGGGCCAGCCCTAGGAGAGCTGTTGATCAGCTCAGTGGTCTGGTAAAACTAATGTATACTTATATATATATGTATATATTACCACATGGGAGATTAAAGACCGGGTCTAAATCCTGACCGGTTTTGGCTTCATTTCTGAGCCATTATCGAAAATGGCTTAGGAGTAAGGCCGAAACCTGTCAGGATTCAAGACCAGTTTTAAATTTTCCTCCTGGATGACAAAATCAAATCACTTTTTTCCATCTTAGACAAATAAAAAAATCTATAAATATAACATCATTGCAAACGTTTGCAGGAAGAGAGAGAGAGAGAGAGAGAGAGAGAGAGAGAGAGAGAGAGAGAGAGAGAGAGAGAGAGAGAGAGAGACTAAAACATCTGGAGTATTTCCAGAGATATTTCCAGACACAGAGACGTGAAACAGACACAGGAAGGGAATGAGGAAGAGTTTGAGAAACAGCCACGAGAGGTTGAGGTGAAAGAAATAAGTGAAAAAGAGGGAATAGCTAAAGAGGAGAGAGAGAGAGAGAGAGAGAGAGAGAGAGAGAGAGAGAGAGAGAGAGAGAGACAGAGAAGAAGAATGAGGTGATAAAAATAAATGAAAAAGAGGCACTAGTCAGAGTCAGAGAGAGAGAGAGAGAGAGAGAGAGAGAGAGAGAGAGAGAGAGCCTAAAAAATCTGGATGATTTCCAGAGATATTTCCAGGTTTCTTGAAAACGATGAGATGTCATTATTGCAAAAAACTTCCCCAATATCTGCTTGTGGAGGAAACATGGAAAGAATTAGTCTCAGGGTCTGAGAGGATAGACTCTCAGGTCGAACGTCCTCAGACAGACGAGATTTGGTGAAAATAATTATCTCTCTCTCTCTCTCTCTCTCTCTCTCTCTCTCTCTCTCTCTCTCTCTCTCTTCATAGTTATTGATATATCATTAACTTAACAGTCTATCTGAGCATCTATCACTAATAAAACATATCTGCAGATCCGTATTTCCTCCTACGAACAAAATCTCTCTCTCTCTCTCTCTCTCTCTCTCTCTCTCTCTCAAACACACGATCACGAACACGCACAATGCATCCTCTCTCTGTTTTATCTCTCATGATATATTGAGAAGCCTTTAATCTCTCATGATATACTGAGAAGCCTTTAATCTCTCTCTCTCTCTCTCCTTTCACCTGAGCAAGACAGCCGTTCTCATTTGGACACGCTTTCACATCACATGGCCTTGATGTCTATTCCATGCGACCCGTAATATATTATTATGAGCTGCTACACCTCCCCCTCCCCCCTCCCCACCCTCCATCCCTCCCACCCCTACCCTAGGATCCCTGGGCCCTTCAAACCGAGCTCAGCACAACTCGAAGATAATAACATTCCCTTTATGCTCTTGGGCTTTCCGAAGATTGTCTTATGATTCATTGAATAAGTTTGTTTTTATTTCTCTATCTTTATTTTTTGTTTTTGTTTTTAGGTGCTAGGGATTGTCTACAGACTTTTTTAGATAATTATTTAGTGGTTTATGATTATTTTGAATTGTCTATTTATTTATTTCAGTTTGCTTTCTCAATGACGGTAGATTATGTAAAGCATCATTTCCCCTTTAGTATCTATTTTTAGTTTTCTGTAAAAGAAAACTATTGTGCCGGCTTTGTCTGTCCGTCCGCGCTTTATTCTGTCCGCACTTTTTCTGTCCGCCCTCAGATCTTAAAAACTTACTGAGGCTAGAGGGCTGCAAACTGGTATGTTGATCATCCAACCTCCAACCATCAAACATACAAAATTGAAGCCCTCTAGCCTCAGCACTTTTTATTTTATTTAAGGTTAAAATTAGCCATAATCGTGCTTCTGGCAACGATATAGGCCAGGCCACCACCGGGCCGTGGTTAAAGTTTCATGATCCGCGGCTCATGCAGCATTATACCGAGACCACCGAAAGACAGATCTATTTTCGGTGGCCTTGATTATACGCCGTAGCGGCTGTACAGAAAACTCGATTGCGCCGAAGAAACTTCGGCGCATTTGCTACTCGTTTCTCTTATTTTTTACTTTTAATGTCCTCGTTTTTTGTTGTATAATTCCATGTTGTGTCTTGTTCCTATTTAGCCTTTTATTTTTCTCTTATCCTTTCTTCTCCAACAACGTAAGTTCCTCTTTATTCCTATAATTTTACTATCGCATTCATTCTCTGTCTCTCCACTAGTTCCTGTCCTTCTTATCATTATTTCATCTACCCGTTTTACCATTTATTCATATTTCTATTTCACTTTTATCCTAATTACTAACGCACGTTCCATATTTCCCATCAATTATTCAAAAATCTCTCCTTTTCTTCTTTTTCTTTCTCTATCTTTCCTTGGGACTCTGGATGTTATCTCTTTTGCTTTTGGGCAAGGCGTCATTGACCCTGGTAGTTGTGACGCCAGAAAATCTACAATGAATACATAGCACAGATGGATTTCATTCTAAGGATGCCTGATTACTAAGTTAATGGTTAATTTGGTTTCTGCAATAATAATAATAATAATAATAATAATAATAATAATAATAATAATAATAATAATAATAATAATAATAATACTGTAATAATAATAATAATAATAATAATAATAATAATAATAATAATAATAATAATAATAATAATAATAATAATAATAATAATAATAATAATAATAATAATAAAGAATATATGCCACTTTTTTCTTGAAATTTAATTTCTATTTAAACGGATGAAAATTCCTTTTCAAAGGATTGAATCTTTCATTCTCGATTTTGTTTCAATATTTATGAATGCTATTTTAAATCTAAATTTTGTTAGCTTTTGTCTATGGACGAATTCAAATTGATCCAAGAATTCAAAATCATCCGTTTTTCATAATTATTTATTCCCCATTTCCTTTAAATCTAATTATAAAAAGACGAAAATTTCTTTCAAAAATACTGAATAATTAATTCAACATTTTAAAAAATATTTTTAAACCGGATTTCTGATCGTATTATTCATAGACGAATTCAAACTGATTCAAGAATACATAATTATCCGTTTTTCATATTTCACGAATTATTATTATTATTATTATTATTATTATTATTATTATTATTATTATTAT
>NC_089781.1:94055487-94067987 GCF_040412425.1 Macrobrachium rosenbergii
CAGTTTTTGCCAGGGCGAATATTACTCATTTCCAAGAGATGGATCTCTAGCTCTCATGCACTTTTCAGGAGAGCAATGATTTTAGTGGAAAGCTATTTGTCCTTCTCAAGGGCACCTTCTTCTTCATCACTATTTATTTTCGTTTTAGTTTTCTACAAAAGAAAACTATTGCGCCGGCTTTGCCTGTCCGTCCGCACTTTATTCTGTCCGCACTTTTTCTGCCCACCCTCAGATCTTAAAAACTACTGTGGCTAGAGGGCTGCAAATTGGTATGTTGATCATCCCCTCCAATCATCAAACATACCAAATTGCAGCCCTCTAGCCTCAGTAGTTTTTTATTTTATTTTATTCAAGGTTAAAGTTAGCCAAAATCATGCATCTGATAACGATATGGGACAGGCCACCACCGGGCCGCGGCTCATACAGATTTATACCGAGACCACCGAAAGATAGATCAATTTTCGGTGGCCTTGATTGTACGCTGTAGCGGCTGTACAGAAAAATGGATTGCGCCGAAGAAACTTCGGCGCATTTTTTATTTGTTTACTTTTCATCCGAAATTCACAAGGAAGGGAACATCTGGTCGGGTAAGAGAGAGAGAGAGAGAGAGAGAGAGAGAGAGAGAGAGAGAGAGAGAGAGAGACCTGACTTGACGTTGGAACATAATCGGTTAACAATTCCCAGACTGAAATGTCAGGAGACTTTACAACAAAACAAGTAACAATGCATAACAAATAAATACACAAATACACGTATCAATAAATAAATAAATAAATACATATTCAAAGAAACAAAAAGGGGAAGAAATACACAAAGGCTTATTCCCGTCTGACTACAAAAGTGATAGGTTTTCAAGCCACGATATCACATTCTGTTGACGAAGGAACACGCAGGTGCTGCCATCTGTTGCCTGCCCGCGCGGTCGTTACCGCCTTCCCCCGAAGCGGGAAAGGGACCAAAATGGACCGATAATCGCTTTAGTGTAAAGTCGTCGCCACAACTGGGGAATTAGAGAGAGAGAAAAAGTAAAATAAAATAAATAAACGAGCAGATGGCAGTCCAAATAAATAAATAAACGAGCGGATGGTAGTCCAGAAGAAGAGGAAGTTGGAGGAGAAAGAGAGACACACGCCATTTCTTAAAGCTGCTTGCTAGTTGGCTGTCTGCTGAAATTGAAGCTGCTTCGTGGGCGAGAGTCTATAGCTGCCGAGAGATAGTTGCCAGTAATGGCTGACGGGAGGAAAAGTGAGTGTTGCCTTTTTTTTTTTTCCTTTTCGAAGTCTATTTTAGTTTCCTGTAAAAGAAAACTATTGTGCCGGCTTTGTCTGTCCGTCCGCATTTTTCTGTCCGCCCTCAGATCTTAAAAACTACTGAGGCTAGACGGCTGAAAATCGGTACGTTGATCATCCACCCTCCCGTCATCGAACATACCAAATTGCAGCCCTCTAGCCTAAATAGTTTTTATTTTATTTAAGGTTAAATTAGCCATAAATCGTCTTCAGGCAAAGATACAGGGCAGGCTACCACCGGGCAGTGCTTGAAGTTTCAGAGGTTGCGGCTCATACAGCATTATACCGAGACCACCGAAAGATAGATCCATTTTCGGTGGCTTGATTATACGCTCTACAGAAAACTCGATTGCGCCGGAGAAACTTCGGCGTATTTTTTTTTTTTTTTTTTTTATTTTCGAAGTGTTTTATTTTTTACCTTCCGCTGATCGTGCTTTGAGTTTGACGTCCATTTTCATAACTGGGCTTATTGGAGTCTCCGGTTCTTTGCTATTTTGTTATTTATATTGTTTTTCGAGATTCCTGTTAATTCATTCTCTGTCTTTCCGAGTTATTTCAGTTCATTTATTCTCTGTTATTCAAGTTATTCCTGCTCATTTATTCTGCCATTCAAATTATTCCTGTTCATTAATTTTGTTTTGCAAGTTATTCCTGTTCAATTTTTGTTTTTCCAAGTTATTCTTGTCATTTCTTCTCTGTTTTTCAAGTTATTCATGTTCAGTTTTTGTTTTTCCAAGTTATTCTTGTCATTTCTTCTCTGTTTTTCAAATTATTCATGTTCATTTATTCTCTGCTTTTCAAAGTTATTCCTATCCATTCTTCGTTCTCCAACATCCTGGTTCTCCAGGGAACTCCTTAATTAAAACATCCAATGAACTCCTTCTAGGCCACTTTCTTCATACAGATGAGTTCATTTACTATTTACGTTTTCAAAAAATCCTAAATTTCCTAACTTCCTTCCTAGACGCATCCTATTTTAAGTGTCCTATTTTTTGTTACGCAACTTAAAGTCCTCTCACTTCTTTCGTTCCCTAAAAATTCTTCAGTTTAACAATTCTCTTCACGAACGCTTCAAAACGCTTCAGAGTTTCCTTTATGAACGCAGCCTATTCACCCTAACAAAAGAAGTCAGTCCTTATAACGGCTCCTCATTTTCCTGATAGGATACCTTCTACCCATCTCCTACCACAGGGTATCCTGAACAGAATTGCAGAATAAAAGGAGAGAAGAAGAAGAAGAAGAAGAAGAAGAAGAAGAAGAAGAAGAAGAAGAAGAAGAAGAAGAAGAAGAAGAAGAAGAAGGATGCGACGTTAACAACAGAAATGAGAGGAGGGGAAAAAACTGTCGAGACAGAGAGAACTGGGGTGAAAAATCTGCAACGCTGCTGGAAGTCTGAGAGGGAGAGAAGGACGAGGGAGAATTGAATGCTGGGAAAATGAAGAGATCAGATTTTTTTTTTTAGTTTTCTGTAAAAGAAAACTATTGTGCCGGCTTTGCCTGTCCGTCGGCACTTTATTCTGTCCTCACTTTTTCTGTCCCCCCCCCTCTCAGATCTTACAAACTACTGAGGCTAGAGGGCTGCAAATTGGTATGTTGATCATTCCCCCTCCAATCATCAAACATACCAAATTGCGGCCCGCTAGCCTTAGTAGTTTTTATTTTATTTAAGGTTAAAGTTAGCCATAATTGTGCTTCTGGCAACGATATAGGACAGGCCACCATCGGGCCGTGGTTAAAGTTTCATGGACGCGTCTCATACAGCATTATACCGAGACCACAGAAAGATACATTTGTTTTCGGTGTACAGAAAACTCGATGCGCCGAAGAAATCTCGGCGCATTTTTTACTTGTTTCCTTTTAAAATGACGGTGAGAATAAATGACAAAGAAAAATTAAATGTTGTGAAAATGAATAGATCTGAAATATTATTTTGAAAAGAATGTGAGAATTAACGACGAGGAAAAATTAAATACTGATAAAAATAAAGAGACCAGAAGTTTCTTTTAAACAGGGCAGAAGAATTAACAGCGAGGAAAAATAAATGCTGCGAAAATGAAGAGATCAGACATTTTATCTTATAAAGAACGTGAGAATTAACGACGAGGGGAAATTAAATGCCCGGGGAATGAAGAGATTCGATATTACCTTTTAAAAAGAATGTGATGAACGACGAGGGAAAATTAAATGCCATTGAAATGAAGAGATCAGGCATTTTATTTAACGTCAAAACTAACTAAATGTCGGATCATGGACAATACGAAATCCATAAAGATATCCGAAAAAAAAACTTCATTTTCTGGCTGTAAAAAAAAAAAAAAAAGAATAAATAACAAAAACGTATTGGAAACATTCCTTATACACAGCCACATCTCACCTCCGAAATCAACCTGGGTTCAACAACTTATAACAACTATTACAATAGAAACAATCAACATACAATCACGTGTGGAACGGAAATAAATTTCTGACTCATATCGGGATCGAATCTTGATCCTAATGTGAGTCCGAAATTTATTTCTATTCCGCACGTGATTGTGTATTGATTATTTCTATCAATTCACTCAGAAGGGATAATTCGAATGAAATGCTGTCAACTGGGTCACTAGTGAGTCGGGAAGTTGGGGGAAAACACGCTGGTATGTAAGGCAGTTAGCCTGCCCAGGCAAAGCCTTAGGTACAGTGGTGTTTAGGTTCCAACTTTTTTTATGACTTGTACGACTAGTGGGCAGCAGTCTTGTCTTTCAATTGAAAGACCTATGTTCGATCCTGATGTGAGTCAGAAATTTATTATAACAATAATAATCTTGATCACAACACGTTTTATATGAAGCAAATATTTTCTCAAAGTCATTTTTTATTCATTTTCAGCCCCCCTAAAATGGGTTTAATCTTTTTCCATTTGCACTGATTGCATCCAACACCCAGTGGGGTAACGGAAGGGGCTTTCTGACACTGATAAATTACATACGTACTTCATCTATAACACTGTTGCTCCCGTAATTACCTGCAACAGATTGATGAGTTTTATCTATCTAACCTTTCAGGACTGAAATAGCACTATTTAGCCCTCTAAGCCTGACTCCGTAATGCCTAATTATAATACTAATAATAGACCTATCTAGCAAATGTGTAAGAGGTACTGGCATTATTTAGCTTACCTGTCAATCAAAGTCGAAGGCTCTTGGAAAGGAGTATGCTAAAAACTAACCTTCATATTTTGATTGATTTATGAAACTGAAGCTGTCAGGCCATGCACTGGGGAAACTTCCGTCCATTCAGCGCTTAAGACAGTGAAAAGAGGGCGTTGGAGAGGCTGGACAGCAGGATACAGAGATCCAGAAAATAAAGGAAATGAAGTACAAACACCATGCACCAAGAAGTAATAGTTAGAGAGGTCGGACACCAAACTTTAAGATATGAAACGGGAACGGAGGTAAAGTAAAAGGCTAAAATGCACGTGCATCTAGGGGCCGAATGGAAGCTGCAAAAACCCTTTAGTAATGCCTACAGTGCACCACGTGAGGTGCACTGAAGACACTATCCCTCTACGAGGTCCCTTTATACGTGATGACATATCTGCTCCTCGAAAACGAAGCAGACTCTGTGAGTCTGGAAACACGGAAGAAATCAAGAGTTCCATCTTCAGCAAGCTATTATTACCATGGTTCAAAGTGTGGAATTAATGATACCTAATTTCTCAAGGAAACTTCTGTAAGACACAGCTCTATTTATGAATGAGTAAAAAAAAAAAGAACCAAAGTAGAGCGTTAACAGAGATGGAGAACAGGGAAGAAAAGATATTTAACAATAAGGGGAATTAATGAGCTGAGATTAAATGAATTTTAATAAGAATGAGCTCTATTTATGAATGAATAAAAAAAGAGCCAAATTAGAGCACTAACAGGGAAGCAAACATATATAACAATAAAGGGAATAAATAAACTGACTGATTAAATGAATTTTAATAAGAATGAGCTCTATTTATGAATGAGTAAAAAAAAAAAAAGAGCCAAAATAGAGCATTAACGGAGATGGGGAACAAGGAAGAAAAGATATATAAGAATAAGGGGAATTAATGAGCTGACTGATACTATGAATGAGCTCTATTTATGAATGAATGAGTAAAAAAAAAAAAAAGAGCCAAAATAGAGCATTAACAGAGATGGGGAACTCACAGCTTCAGAATTCAGTCTAAACAACCAAAGCCACAGAGAAGTTAACAGAAGAAGAATGCATGCCAGAATCTAATAAACAAGTAAAAAATGCTCCGAAGTGTCTTCGGCGCAATCGAGTTTCTGTACATCGTATAATCAAGGCCACCGGAAACAGATCTATCTTTCGGTGGTCTCGGTATAATGCTGTATGAGCCGCGACCCATGAAACTTTAACCACGGCACGATGGTTGCTTATCCTATATCGTTGCCAGAAGCACGATCATGGCTAATTTTAACCTTAAATAATATAAAAACTACTGAGGCTAGAGAGCTGCAATTTGGTATGTTTGATGATTGGAGGGTGGTTGATCAACATACCAATTTGCAGCCCTCTAGCCTTAGCAGTTTTTTAAGATCTGAGGGCGGACAGCAAAAGTGCGGACAGAATGAAGTGCGGACGGACAGGCAAAGCCGGCACAATAGTTTTCTTAACAGAAAACTAAAAAACAAGTTCAATTAATCATGAAAAAAAAAAACATGAAAACATAATAATGAAACTGAAACAAGTTTCTCAAAGGAAACAGGAGTTTCCCTCGACCTTTTGTCCAGGTCTCATTCAGAAGACATCGAAGTTTCGCACAAATTAACAATTGTTTAATGAGTTTCGGAGCTTTTTTTTTTTCTCCCTGTGTGGATGGGTTGCAGGGTTGGGTATTGGGGTGGGGGTGAGATGGGGAATGAGACGGATCGTGTAATTGGTCTACGGGGGAGGGGGGATTGGAGAGTGAGGTTGGTGGAAATTGGGAGAGACTGGGGGAGAATGGTGGAGTCTGGGGGAGACTGGGGACTGGTGGAGATTAGTGGGAGAATGGTGGAGATTGGTGGAAATTGGGGATTGGTGGAGGGGGAGATTAATGGTGGAGATGGTGGAAATTGGGGGACATTGGAGATTGATGGAGGGGGAGATTGGTGAAGAATGGAGGCGATTGGTGGAAATTGGGGGAGAATGGGTGAGAATGGTGGAGTCTGGGGAGATTGGGGATTGGTGGAGATTAGGGGAGAATGGTGGAGATTGGTGGAAACTGGGGGAGATTGGAGAGTGGTGGACGGGGAGATTAATGGTGGAGATTGGAGACTGGTGGAGGGGGAGATTGGTGGAGAATGGTGGAGACTGGGGGAGATTGGTGGAGATTGATACTGACAGGAGTGAAAGTAGGTGGAGGTAAATTTACACAGCTACCAAGTAATGCAGTTTGAAATTACACATATGTCGAATTCTGATGGTTAATGTGATTCATGGAAAAGCATAGGTGTAAGGAAAATGAGGTGTAGAGAGAGAGAGAAGAGAGAGAGAGAGAGAGAGAGAGAGAGAGAGAGAGAGAGAGAGAGAGAGAGAGAATACTTAAAAGATTTACTTTTTCATCTGAAATTCAACAGAGAGGGAACAGCTGGTTGGATACGAGAGAGAGAGAGAGAGAGAGAGAGAGAGAGAGAGAGAGAGAGAGAGAGAGAGAGAGAGAGAGAGAGAGATTGGTCAAGACAAATATTGTTCCCCGGAGTGCCATTGGGCGAGTCTGAGACGAGACGAATGGTTATCCAAAGCGGCACTTTTATCAGGAAATACACGAGTTTTGCCCCACAAGGTGTAATATTTGAGTGCCAAATATATTTCCTATTTGAAGTATTTTATATTATTATTATTATTATTATTATTATTATTATTATTATTATTATTATTATTATTATTATTGTTATTGTTGTTGTTGTGTGGCATATATTGCAAGAAAAAGTAACAAACAATCAAAGGTAAAATACAGATTAAGACGATAATCAAATAAATAGATAATTACATATATATATATATATATATATATATATATATATATATATATATATATATATATATATATATATATATATCACACAAATACACACATGCATATATTCATACACACACACACACACATATATATACACATATATATATATATATATATATATATATATATATATATATATATATATATATATATATATATATATATATACACACATACTTACATGTATGAATAGAGTAAATAAACAATATTCTCAGTCAAGCATAGGTCAATGTACACACACACATATATACATATGTGTGTGTGTGTGTGTGTGTATACAACGTATATAAAAGAAAATAAGAAAAATTACATTTGGTGATTCTTTTCATGTACCATACCTATAATAAATCTCTATACCTATTTATGAGTCTTACCAAATCCATATAATCGATATTAAACAATAAACAATTATATTTCATCGCATTTGTACATACTCGTCAGTATATTCGCATACTGTGCAACTCACAATTATACAAACACTATCACACAAACCAACTATCGGAACTTAACAACTTCTCCTGAAATCCTCTTAGTGTAATCCTAAAATCCCTCTGAATTCACATTAAATGAAATCGCTTAATAAAGATTACCTATATATAAAATAATAAAATCCGAGTGGATATGCTCTTGTTGTCCTCCCCAGGGTGACAGTAGGGGAGGTATGACGCAGCCACCCACCCCGAGCAAACATGTTTGTCCGTCCCGGGTGTGGGTGGGGTAGGTAGTAGAACGGGAGGGTAGGGGTGACATCCACCCTCCTCCTGCAAACCTGTCTGTCCACTCCGGGTGGGGGTGGGGTAGGTAGGGGAACGGAAGGGTAGGGGAGACATCCACCCTCCTCATTCAAACCTGTTTGTCCGCCCCGGGGTGGGGGCGCGGTAGGTAGGGGATCGGGAGGGTATAAGAGACAGCAGCCCCGGGTTCCAAAGTTCGTTAAAGAATGTTTCTCATCAACCACAACACGAAGGGAAGGTACTGACATTTTCAGCTTGATAGTGAAGCCAAAAATAAACATTAAGGGTGACACCTCAGGTTTCAGTTCACCTGTCTGTCTGTCTGTCTGAATGATAATTTAGGTTTCTGACATGGCACTGTCTATCCTCATTAAAATTTACAGTACACATTTGCCTCTATGTCTCTCTCTTTATTTATAATAATAATAATAATAATAATAATAATAATAATAATAATAATAATAATAATAATAATTCATATTCCACAATAAGCATCTCTCTCATAAAATAGAATTCAAATAAAATTTTTCCCCTACCTTAAAAAGAATTCAAGAGTTCACATCAGGTCTCTTACCCACTCTGGGGACAAACACCCGCCCCCCATCTCTATCTATCTCTCTCTCTCTCTCTCTCTCTCTCTCTCTCTCTCTCTCTCTCTCAAGGATGCATGGCTGCAACCCTCGCCTCCATGTACGCATGCGTCAATGATAAGTCATTCAAGGTGAGCGCCTGGAATATGAATGAGTTCATTTTTGTTTATATCTCGAGTTCGCTCTTGTCCTCGATTTTCCTGCCTCCGTTTTCTTTACCTTTCCAGTCTTCGTTTTCTGTTGGATGCTATTTATATCAAGTTTATGAAAGGATGAATACATTTCTAAAGGGAATGTACCGTTTTTTCAGTACTTGAAGGTGATATTTATCAAGTTTATTAATGGATGAACAACTTTCTAAGGAAATATATTGTGGGAATAAATTTCTAATGAAATATATTGCTTACTGTTTTTTAGTACTTAAAGACGATATCTGAGCTATAAAACTGCTAAGGGGAACTTCGACGTTTTGTAGCTGACAAAATGATTTGAAAGTCGGCACTGGAAAGTATGTCTAGAGAGAGAGAGAGAGAGAGAGAGAGAGAGAGAGAGAGAGAGAGAGAGAGAGAGAGAGAGAGAGAATACTTTAACGATTTACTTTTTCATCTGAAATTCAACAGAGAGGGAACAGCTAGTTGGGTGAGAGAGAGAGAGAGAGAGAGAGAGAGAGAGAGAGAGAGAGAGAGAGAGAGAGAGAGAGAGAGAGAGAGAGAGAGAGAGAGAGAATTTGTTTTAGATATAAAATTCTACTGCGATTTAGGGACTCATGAAGAGCAACATGAATTTGCCTAAAATGACCGGCTTGCATTTTCAGAAGAGCGTGAGTTACAAATAAATAAATTAAATGACAAAAATAAAATAAAATAAATGACATAAATCAAATAAATGACATAAATAAGACAAACAAAATAAATGACATAAATAAGACAAACAAAATAAATGACACAAATTAAATAAATGACATAAATAAAACAAATAAAATAACTGACACAATTCAATTAAATGACATAAATAAAATAGTGACATAAATGAAATAAATTATATAAAATGAAGAAAAAATCTAAAGAACAATTAAACAATGAGAAACGACATATATCACCGTAATAAGTAAAAAAAAGAAATAACTAAAATTACATTAAAAATGTGATAAAGTAATAAAAAATCTAAGGGGATTTTACGATAATAAATGGAAGGACAATTAACAGAGATACATCATCCAAATATATATAAAAAAAATAAAACATAAAAAAATAAGATAAAAAAAAAAAAAAAACGAGAAAAATAACATAAAAAAACTAAGACAAAATGAGAATAAAATTGAAGAAAAATTCGTCCCATTTTTTCCCGAGCAGAACGGGCGTTCACTTGACGTCTATTGCAATTGACCGCGGTCTGGCACTGCTGTTGCTCGTGTGGGTGTTTTGCATAAATGCTGACAGTGACAAGGTAGGAGAAAAAAAAGGTTATAAGGAAAAGGAGAAAACGTGGATGTACAAGTAGAGGGAAATATAAGCATATCAAATGATGGCTCTCGAATTCTCGTCCGAGATAAAATGATGCTGACTTCTGAACATTTAGAGAAATTGCTTACTTATTATTATTATTATTATTATTATTATTATTATTATTATTATTATTATTATTATTATTATTATTATTATTATTATTATTCAGAAAACGAACCCTACTCATATGGGACAAGCCCACCAAAGGGGCCACTGACTTGAAATTCAAGCTTCCAAAGGATATGGTGTTCATTAGAAAGAATTAATAGAAGGTAATGGGAATTACAGAAAGGAACGATCATTTATTAAAAAAGGAAAAGTAAATTACCAAATTAACAAATAAATAGATAAAAATGTAAGTAAATCATTAAAATACAAGGAGAATTAAAAGTAGAGGAATATATGGAGGGAAATATAGATACATTAGTTGATTATTCTCGAATTTTCCTCGGGAGGTAAAATGATACTGACTTGTGAACTTTTGCAGATATTGCTGCCTTATGATTATTATTATATGTATATATATATATATATATATATATATATATATATATATATATATATATATATATATATATATATATATATATATATATATATATATATATATATATATATATATATATATATATATATATATATGTATATGTATATATATATATATATATATATATATATATATATATATATATATATATATATATATAAAATACTGACTCGGAACCAAAATAAATGCTGTTTTATAAATATTATAACAAAATATACTGATTTGTGACCTTTAAAAAAGGATGAATTTTGAATATAAGCAAAAATAATGATTAAAAAAATGCTAGATTTTGAGTATTATAAAAATATACTGAATCGTGAACTTCCAAAGAAGTTGCTGACTTGTAAACTTAAAAAATAAATTACAATTTTTAATTATGAATAAAATTAATGCATTTATGAAAATGCTTATAATGAATATTATAAAAATATACTGACTTTAATTGATGACTTATGAATATTACAAAGAAATACTGACTTATGATCTTTAAAAAGCAATGAATTTTGAAAAAAAAATTACTTAAAAACGGCTTTAGTATAAAAATTATAAAAATATATACTGAATAGTAACTTTACATGAAGACCTATGAATATAATAAAAAAATGCTGACTCGTGAACGTTTAAATAACATCTTGACAGCTTCTGAACTTTGGAAAAAATGATTATGCTGACTTGGAACCTTATAAAATATGGGCTAACTTGTGAACCTTGAAAAAAAAACACGCTCACTGAGAAACTTTACTTAGGAAAAATTACGCTGACTTGTGAACTTTTCGGGAAAAAAAACCACGATTATTGGTTTCACGTCTCGTAAGAAAGCTGAACAGCAAAATTAACGTCGCCTGAGGTAATTTTCTTACTGCAATAGAATATCGAATTTAGGCCAAAGGCCAAGCTCTGGGACCCATGAGGTCATTCAGCGCTGAAAGGGAAATTGACAGTGAGAAGATTTTAAAGGTAAAACAGGAGGCAAACCTTGCAGTTGCACTATGAAACAATTGTTAGAGAGGGTGGAAAGTCAGTTGGAAGAAAGAGAATATGAACGGAGGTACAGTAAAAGGACGGAATGGGGTTGCAGCTAGAGGCCGAAGGGACACTGCAAAGACCCTTAAGTAGTGCCTACAGTGCACCACGCGAGGGGCACTTATTGTAACATTTTAATAAAATACGTTATTTCTCAAAGGTACAGTTCTCCAGGAATATGAAACATTTCTTTGCAAACGGCAAAGCTACGGAAGTAGAATGGAATGACCATCAAAGCAGAATTGGCCACAGGTCGAATGGAGGAATAAAATAAAGGCGACATTAAATGAGACGAAATGTTTGCTTAGTATATGTGGTGAAAGAGAAACTGAAAAACTGAATTGAAAAGCTGACAAAGGTAGAGAATAAGTGGAAGTGGTATAAAGCTCAGTGTAGGTGAAAGAATGGAAGAAGTGTTTTAAGTCGGTTCGGTCATGTGAGAAGAATGGGAGAGAATAGGCTAGAAAAATGAGGAGAATTAAGAAGTTTTAAGAGAAACGACGAGAGGAAGCCCTAGATAAGAGAATAGTTATTACAAAAGAAGGAATTTAATATACAGAAAGTCCAAAGCGCGTACAAATAAAAGCGGATAGGACAGTGTTACAGATGGAGTTCGAATCACAGCTGACTAACCCTTCTGCGCATGCGTAAAATCAGGTAAAGCTGGAAGTTTTTTGCACGGAGGACTCATTCACAATTTAGCAACTAGAGTAATATACTGATGAACTTACAAGGGACTGCGTATGCTTTGTAAACATATATCGTTTCTCATTTTAAC
>NC_089781.1:94070487-94080487 GCF_040412425.1 Macrobrachium rosenbergii
AGAGAGAGAGAGAGAGAGAGAGAGAGACGAATAAAGGTGACCTTTTGATCTTCAACAAAAACCTTTTGATCTCCAACAAAAAGAAAGAACAAATTGAAAATTCCTACTTCTGAAAAGAACAGAACTGAGATTGGCCGAGAGACGGAGGCAATTCAATGTTTGTGCCTAAAATTTGCATATTATCTGAACTCTTGTAATGGCAGTGTATGCATATATATATATACATGTATGTATGTATGTATGTATGTATGTATGTATGTATGTATGTATGTATGTATGTATTATTATTATTATTATTATTATTATTATTATTATTATTATTATTATTATTATTATTATTATTATTCAGAGGATGAACCCTATTCATACGGAACAAGCTCACAAGGGTCACTGACTTGAATCTCGATCTTCCAAAGAATATGGTGAATGTATATGTATGTGTACATGTATATATATACAAACACACATACATATATATATGTATATAATATATATACATGTATGTATATATGCGTGTATGTGTGTTTGTGTATATGAATGTGCGTTTATACATAAATGGTACGGATGTGTTCCCATAACATTATGTACAACAAAACAACACAATACAGAAAAATTCATACAGTACCCCTCCCTAGAGCTTCGATAATACCCTCCTACTTAACAAACGACAAACGGGGTAACGAGAAACAAACAAAAATCTACAACTACATAACGAGGAAAAAAATCTGGAAACGTTCCAGAACCGTAATAATTTAATTCCCGGAAATTTCAACAGGATGGACCACTTAATGACACCCAGAATTCATTTAATTATTGAAAGGTTCCGTACGCTAGTATTTCCGCTAAAAGGCACACATCAATACAGAAAGGTTTTTGACAAAAGAATATAGGTGTAATTCTGTACAAGTTTTCTGGGTGAATTCAATATATGAAATCAAGTAATTCCTGGAACGTTTGATGCTGAGGTTTACTTAATTCTGGAAAGCGCTTTCAACACCAGACCATTTCAGGAAACTTGTCACATATAAAATCATTTAACTGACAATAGAATTATATCACGATTATAATAAGTTCCCGCAGGTCAGGTTAGGTTACTTTTAAGTTAACCTAGGGGAAATTAAGCTAGCTTATCTCTCACATATACATACACAAATGAAAAAAACCTACCTCCCGGCAAGTTAGGTTAGGTTATCTTATAGACAAACAAAAAAACTTCTGTTAAATTTAGGTTATCTACTACAAGTAAAAAACTTATCTCAGGCCAAGTTAGGTTAGGTTCCCTCATAAACAAGTAAAAAATGCGCCGGATTAGCTTCGCGCAATCGAGTTTTCTGTACAGCCGCTACAGTGTAAAATCTAGGCCATCGAAAATAGATCTATCTTTCGGTGGTCTCGGTATAATGCTGTGCGATCTGCGGCCCACGAAACTTTAACCACGGCCCGGTGGTGGCCTGTCCTATATCGTTGCCAGAAGCACGAGTGTGGCTAAATTTAACCTTAAATAAAATAAAAACTGCTGGGGCTAGAGGGCTGCAATTTGGTATATTTGATGATTGTAGGGTGGATGATCAACATACCAATTTGCAGCCCTCTAGCCTCAGTAGATTTTAAGATCTGAGGGCGGACAGAAAAAGTGCGGACAGAAAAAGTGCGGACGGACAGACAAAGCCGGACAATGGTTTTCTTTTCCAGAAAAATAAAAATTAAAAACTTAACCCAGGGCAAGTTAGGTTAGTTTATCTCATAACAAATAAAAAAATCCATCAAAATTGACAAAAAAAAAAAAAACACGATACTATCCAAGAATTTGTAAACACGATCTAAAGTCGAAAACCTATTCCGAAAACATTTTACATCTCACATCGCTTTATCTCGGAAACGTTCAACAACCCGAAATCAATTAAGCCCGGAAACGTTCAGTGCCCGAGGTTAATGAATTCAGGAGACGTTTGACAGGAGACGCAAAGTTAATTAGGAAAACGTTTCACAGGGCGAATCGCCCAGTTCCAGATCATTCCTGAAAAGGTTCACAAAGGAGATTCCCTAATTCTGGAACCGATTCCCACCTAAATTCACACATAAATAACTCGAAAAAAATGATTCCGTAAACCAGGGGTTTTCAACCTTTTTCTCCCCACGTACCCCTTTGGGAATTTTTAATGTCAGAAATGTAACCCCCTTCACTTTGTATAACAAAGGAAAACAAAAACTCATATTGGTAAACATTCCATTGTGTATATTTGTCAGTACTACACTGTAGGAAATCAACTAAACTACTCTTCTGACAACCAATAATATTGTAAACACAAAAAATTCCATATATACATGACATTTAAAAAAAATAACTGTTTCCCAGTGGTTATGCAGTAAATTTTCAGGGTTATAATTAGCTATGGTACTGAGCTGCAAAAACAAAATATATTATCGTTACATAGCTGCAAAGGCAGTTAATGAGATGGTTGACACTGTTTTCACCAATTTAGCTTAGTTAGCCGAGGAGCAGTTTTTGCTAAAGCACATCTAAGGTCGGCTTCCAGATTCAGTCGGGACCTTAATTTTGATTTTATGACAAGCAAGCTGGAAAACCCAGTTTCACACAGATATGTTGACGGGAAAAGTAACAGAAAACGAAGAGGCTCCTCTGCCACATGTGGACATGACTTTGATATTTTGCACTAGAACCTGACTAAAGACTCTTTCTCAAAGAGATCACTAGCACTGGAGTCATTCACAAAGTCAATAAATTCTTCCTGAATTGCATCATTGACAGAAGCAACATCTGTATGGAAAGGGTCTCTAATCAGCTTCAAGATTCCTTCAGACACATCAGATAAGTATCTCTCTGTCCAGTACGCGTCAGGCAGCCAGGCCCCTTACCTCAGTGCCCCTTACCCTAACGACGCAGGGAAAGAGCGTACCCCCTGGCAGACCCTTGTTACGCGTACCCCAGGTTGAAAACCCCTGCCGTAAACGTTTCACGCAACAGATTACTCAATTCTGGAACCTATTCCCACCCCAGTTCACATTAAAGAAAATGAGTCGAACAGAAATAAACACACCATTCCGGAAACTTTTCAAGTTTTCCTTAATTATGGAGCCGATTCCCACCTCAGTTCACACATACAACTCGAAAAAAACATAATTCCTGAAAATTTTCACGTAACAGATTCCTTAATTCTGGAACTGATTCCCACTCCCGTTCAAATAAAAAGAATCTCGAAAAAACATAATTCCGGGAAATTTTCACGTAACAGATTCCTTAATTCTGGAATCGATTCCCACCCCCGTTCACACTAACAAAAAGTCGAACAGGAAAGAACACATAATTCCGGAAACTTTTGAAGCAACAGATTCCTTAATTCTGGAACAGGTTCCCACCCCAGTTAACACATAAAAAACTCGAAAAAAAACATAATTCCGTAAACGTTTCACGTAACACATTCCTTAATTCTGGAACCGATTCCAACCCTAGCTCACACATAAAAATAAAACTCGAACAATAAAAAAAGAACACGAGAAGAAATCGCAAACAAATTTCACGTCCCTTACTTTCAGAATTCATTTTAATGATGACCAAAATTTATTCATTTCATTCAAAAATGTGTACAGCCGCCTTTCATGCCTAATTCTTTCGGGCCAAACAGAAAAACGGCTATTGTTGAAAGAAAGCTCATTCATTTTGGTCCGTGAATAGGTAGGGTACATTTCACCTCATGAATAATGATGCCAGTGCTATAAATAGACTCTGCTGAATAATGGTTTTATATTGGTATTCATGTAGAGGTTCTATATCTCTGTAAATATAAAGTTTGTTCTAATGCTATTTAGTACTGTCATGGGTCAACTTTACTACAAATGTTTCTATGTATCTATTTCTATACTATTTCTGCTACTGCTATAATCACTACTATAACTACTATTCTTGGTGTATATTTCCATTACAATTACTACAATATACTGCTACTGTTATAACCACAACTATACCTACTATTCTTGGTGTATATTTCTGTCACTATTACTACTAATGCTACTGCTATAATCACTACTATAACTACTATTCTTGGTGTATATTTCCATTACTATTACTACAATATATGCTACTGTTATAACCACAACTATACCTACTATTCTTGGTGTATATTTCTGTCACTATTACTACTAATGCTACTGCTATAATCACTACTATAACTACTATTCTTGGTGTATATTTCCATTACTATTACTACAATATACTGCTACTGTTATAACCACAACTATACCTACTATTCTTGGTGTATATTTCTGTCACTATTACTACTAATGCTACTGCTATAATCACTACTATAACTACTATTCTTGGTGTATATTTCCATTACTATTACTACAATATACTGCTACTGTTATAACCACAACTATACCTACTATTCTTGGTGTATATTTCTGTCACTATTACTACTAATGCTACTGCTATAATCACTACCATAACTACTATTCTTGGTGTATATTTCTATTACTATTACTACTGTTGCTATTGCTATAATCACTACTATAGCTACTATTCTTGGTGTATATTTCTATTACTATTACTACAATACTGCTGCTACTGCTATAACCACTATTCTAACTGCTATTTTTGGTGCATATTTCTATTGCCATTACTACAATACTGCTACTGCTATAACCACTACTATAACTACTATTCTTGGTGTATATTTCTATTAATATTACTACAGTGCTGCTGCTACCGCCATAACCACTACTATAACTACTATACTAAGTGTATATTTCTATCACTATTACTACTACTGCTACTGCTATAACCACTACTATAACTACTATACTAGGTGTATATTTCTATCACTAATACTACTACTCTCTACTGCTATAAGCACTACCATAACTACAATACTAGGTGTATATTTCTATCACTATTACTACTACTACTACTACTACTGCTATAACCACTACTATTACTACTATACTAGGTGTATATTTCTATCACTATTACTACTACTTCTACTGCTATAACCACTACCATAACTACAATACTAGGTGTATATTTCTATCACCATTACAACTACTTCTACTGCTATAGCCACTACTGTAACTACTATTCTAGGTGTATATTTCTATTACTATTACTGCGACTACTATAAACACTACTAGAACTGCTACTATCATTTTTTCGTATTCATAGTGAGGACCAAGCACCCTACCCCCCAAAAAGACGTCATAATGCATAATTGCATAGAGAGAGAAAAATAAAAAGGAGAATCAAGACAAAACAATACTAACGATATACATAGAAAAATAAAAACCATGAAAAAAATACATGAGATAAAAATCAATGCAAACAAAAAGAAAACAAGTGAGAAACATCTACCAGTATAAACAAGATAAGACAATAATAACAATTCACAGAAAAAACAAAAATTATATAAAAAAATAAGCTAAAATTCATAGGAAAAAAACAGGTTTGAAACACCTAACAAGAGGCACAACTCTAATGCTTTTTAAAATATAATTTTTGTTTTGGGGAAAAAAATAGCAGTTTCACAAAAAAATTAAAATCCCACAATTCAGACAAACACTGACATACACTTTCACACACACACACACACACACACAAAAACACACACAGGCACATAAAAAAAAAACAGGTTTGAAACACCTAACAAGAGGTACAGCTCCAGTACTTTTTAAAATATAATTTTTGTTTTGAAAAAAAAATAGCAATTCCAAAAAAAATTAAAAAATAATTAATTTAAAAATTCTCACAATTCAGAAAAACACTGACATACATACACAACACACATACCGTACGGGAATAAAGCTCCATTTGAAATAATGACTTTACTTTTTTTTAATTAAGGGAGTCAGAGAGAAAATCCACGAATCCATTAATGAAAGAGGATGAGAGTCAGTTCACTCTTTCTCTGGTTTAATTAGCGAGGCCGATTTTTCCCTTTTACGTGGGAAGAATATCTCTGTTCGCTTCAGCGAGTCTGACTAGTAAGCTAATAGGATGACCAGGTCAGTTTCTAAAAAAAATAAAATAAAATAAAATAAGAAAACGAATAAAATTAGGGCAGAAGACCTGTTTCCTTAGTTTTCTGTAAAGGAAAACTATTGTGCCGGCTTTGTCTGTCCGTCCGCACTTTATTCTGTCAGCCCTCAGATCTTAAAAATTACTCAGGCTAGAGGGCTGCAAATTGGTATGTTGATCATCCACCATCCAATCATCAAAGATACCAAATTGCAGCCCTCTAGCCTCAATAGTTTTTATTTCATTTAAGGTTAAATTTAGCCGTAATCGTGCATCTGGCAACGATATAGGACAGGCCATAACCAGACCGTGGTTAAAGTTTCTGGGCGGCGGCTCATGCAGCATTATACCAAGACCATCCAAAGATAGGTCTATTTTCGGTGGCCTTCATTACACGCTGTAGCAGCTGTACAGAAAACTCGATTGCGCCGAAGAAACTTCGGCGCATTTTTTACTTGTTACATTTATATTTACTGCCTAGGATACGCTAGGATGAAAGAGTTAAGATGGAATGACCAGGTCAACTTGTAAAAAAAAAAAAAACATTAAACTGAATACCATTAACGCAGGAAACCTGATTTTATCATAATTCCTCCTGTGTACGATTCACAAAGATGCAAAAAATTATGATAAACGAGTTTGACTGTTTTGTAAACAGAATGACCCGGTCAGTTTGTGAAAAACAAATAAAAAACCAGGCGAAGTTTCTTCGGCGCAATTGAGTTTTCCGTACAGCCCTTACAGCATATAATCAAGGCCACTGAAAATACATCTATCTTCCGGTGGTCTCGGTATAATGCTGCATGAGCCTCGGCCCGTGAAATTTTAACAACGGCCCGGTGGTGGCCTATCCCATATCGTTGCCAGAAGCACGATTATGGCTAACTTTAACCTTAAATAAAATAAAAACTGCTGAGGCTACAGGGCTGCAATTTGGTATGTTTGATGATTGGAGGGTGGATGACCAACATACCAATTTGCAGCCCTCTAGCCTCAGTAGTCTTTAAGATCTGAGGGCGGACAGAAAAAAGAGCGGACAGAATGAAGTACAGACGGACAGACAAAGCCGGCACAACAGTTTTCTTTTACAGAAAACTAAAAACGATTCCCTGAGAGCAGAATATTAAATAATAATTTCACGTAGTCTAGAGCAAAACAAAGTAACTCCGGTTGAAAATATAATCCAGGTGAAGAACGGACGATGGAGGATAATGTTCTGTGAATCTTTGAGGAAAATCAAATTTATTAATATGCTGAGACCTGCTTGTGTTTCATTGAGATTTGCAAATGTATACATAAACTATAGATGAATAGAGGAGGTGGTGTGTATTTTTGTGTGTATATATTTATAAATATATATGTATATATATACATACATACATACTTTACATATGAGCTTTTCAGTCGAGAAACATGCCAAGTGCCATTTTTAAAATACAATAAATTAAATTACAAACTACTTTGACCCAATATGGCGCTTGGCATGTTTCTCGACTGATAGCCTCATATATATATCTAATAAATACATATATACATAGATATATATGTACACATATTTATATGTATATAATGCTTTTCATCCTTTAGCAATCTACAGAATTCCAAAGCCTCTTCCGTATTCCCAAAAGCCAACACACACACTAGCCATTTAAGTCGTCCTGAAATAAGCTGACATACGCACCACCTACAAGCAAATACATTCAGACCGATAAAATACATAAATAAATTGCTCATACTGTCACAAATATACATTTAATTTACGCAATATACACAAATAGATTTAATATACACAATATACACATACATTTAATATACACCAAGCAGAAGCAACAAAATACAAAATGCAGGAAACACATTGTATCAGAAAATCCGTCAGCTCCACTCTGACAGGCGATAAATCACAGGCCGGTCAATAACGCTGCCTTCGCAGGAAGAAATACTCGTACGGGGAAGGGGCATTATCGAGGTGGTATTTATGTAGTGGGGTCGGGCTGGTATGAAGTGGTTGGCGGTCATACTTTATCCTCGTACATTAATCATTTGCAGAGGCGAGAGGTATAATAATAATGGTAATATTTTACCGGATGTGTTTGAGGCCTTATTATAAACCTTAGAGAGTCTAATTTTTTAAAAGTTAAATGGAGAGGTCGATGGGATGGGCAAATAAAGGATTAAATGTAATGGGTAAATCACATAACATGAATTATCAGAACTGTTTAAATAACATATTGCCAATTTCCAAATCAGAAAGAAATTTATATTTTTTTAATTTAACTCAGAGAGAGAGAGAGAGAGAGAGAGAGAGAGAGAGAGAGAGAGAGACGAACATGATAAATACCTGATGAATGGGTCCTGGTGCCTCTTCGTGGAATATATATATATATATATATATATATATATATATATATATATATATATATATATATATATATATATATATAAATCCTTTTCTCATCTGACATAAAATTCACAGCACTCAGTCAGAGATACTACAAACACGGCATTCAAAGGTCATAAATCAAAGGACTGTCAATAATTTTTGGGTTATGGCAGAAATATCACGAGGGGCCATTTCGTGATCCGGAAGTGAAATTCGGTAACTTTTTTCTTTTTTGTTTTTATTTTGTTGTCTTTGTTGTGCTGCCAATGAAAACAAGTAAAAACTGCGCCGACGTTTCTTCGGCGCAATCGAGTTTTCTGTACAGCCGCTACAGAGTATAATCAAGGCCAACGAAAATAATTCTATTCTTTGGTGGTCTCGGTATATTGATGTATGAGCCGTGGCCCATGAAACTTTCACAACGGCCCGGTGGTGGCCTATCCTATATCGTTGCCAGAAGCACGATTATGGCTAACTTTAACCTTAAATGAAATAAAAACTACAGAGGCCAGAGGGCTGCAATTTGGTATGTTTCATGATTGGAGGGTGGCTGATCAACATACCAATTTGCAGCCCTCTAGCCTCAGTAGTTTTTATGATCTAAGGGCGGACAGAACAAAGTGCGGACGGACAGACAAATAGTTTTTTTTACAGAAAACTAAAATGAAAAAAAATGAGGCAGTTAATATCTCAAATTTAAAATAACTATTTACAGTTAATATCCTTATACATAACTTTAGCTAAAGTTAAAGGGTAAATGATGAAAGAAAATGTGTTGATTTTAACTCAAGCAACGCGACTGTAGGGTCAAAAGACCCATTAGAATTTCAGATAATTTCTAACATCCTGGCCGCCTATATCAAATCACATTCATGATATTATTCACTCACTTTAAGGAACTTTGTATATATATACATACACACACACACACACACACATATATATATATATATATATATATATATATATATATATATATATATATATATATATATATATATATATATATATATATATATATATATATAAATATATATATATAAATTATATATATACTTATATATACATATATATATATATAAACATATGGAAATTTTAGTTATGAAGAATTAATTGAAGCGTAAAGAAAATTAGCAAAGTTTAAGCTTGAAAAGAGAGAAAAAAATATGGCATGATACAAATTCTCTAACAACGAAGAAGGACTTCTGAGAGAGAGAGAATTAAAATCAACCTAGACTGAAACAAAACAGGACTGAGACAATTTTCGGAGAGAGAGAGAGAGAGAGAGAGAGAGAGAGAGAGAGAGAGAGAGAGAGAGAATTAAAATCAACCTACGACTGAAACAAAACAGGACACCGAGACAATTTTCGGACTGTGTGTGCGTGAGAGAGAGAGAGAGAGAGAGAGAGAGAGAGAGAGAGAGAGAGAGAGAGAGAGAGAGAAAATCAACCTACGACTGAAACAAAACAGGACACCGAGACAATTTTCGGACTGAGAGAATTAAAATCAACCTACGACTGAAACAAAACAGGAGAGAGAGAGAGAGAGAGAGAGAGAGAGAGAGAGAGAGAGAGAGAGAGATGAAAGCGCTTCAA
>NC_089781.1:94085487-94092987 GCF_040412425.1 Macrobrachium rosenbergii
GCTAAGTGACCTAGCTCACATAAAGGTCAACTGCCATTACCAAAGATACCTCAATGACCTGGCTCACATCCAGGTCAATTACCACAACCGCAGGAAGCAGAATGGCCTAGCCCACACGTCAATCATCATTACCATAGAACGCTCAATGACCTAGCTCAAATAAATATTTTCTCAGTGGCCTAGCTCACATAAAGGTCATTTGCCATTACCACAGATACCTCAATGACCTAGCATACATCCAGGTCAATTACCACAACCGCAGAAAGCAGAATGGCCTAGCTCACATGACAATCATCACGACCACAGAAAGCCCAGTGACCTAGCTCAAATCGTTGTCAATTACCATGACCACAGAAAGCCAAATGACCTAGCACACACAAAGCCCAATGCCCCAACTCGGAACCAAGTCAAATACAAAACCGAATATTAAGGAGGAACGACAGCTTAACATCCCCGAGTTGACATTAATTGAGAGATGCCCTTGAGATGCGGACGAGTGGCAACAAGCGAGGTCCCCTCATATCCCTGAGGGTCCTTATCCAGGGAGTCCTTCGTTCCTGGAAGTCAATTGGTCCTGGAATCAACCAGTCCACTGGTAAGTGTGTTAGCGGGCAAGATATCTGGGAGGATTGGATGGGTACCTCTCGTGAGTTTCCCCGTAAACTGCATTACCTGGTTTCAAGGAGACTGATTCTCTCTCTCTCTCTCTCTCTCTCTCTCTCTCTCTCTCTCTCTCTCTCTCTCTCTCTCTCTCTCTCTGTCTTCTCACATATGTTTGTTTTGCATTTGAACATTTTCGTCTTAAATCATTTCAAATCTGGAAGCAGTTTTTTTTACCTTTAAATTTACATGTCTATATTTTGGCCGCTGCAATTTTGTCAAAACCTTTAATATCTATCTATCTATCTATCTTTCTATCTATATATACTTATAGTAAACAAAAAATCTCTTAAAGATAAGGCAGGTGGAATAATTCAGGGAACGCCGAGCAAAACCCACATCAGAAACTGAATTTGGACAAAATTTCCGTGATTTTAACAAAAGTCTGATAATCTACTATCAGTAATTATCCTTCCTATCAAGATATTAGATTCAGTACAAACTTAAAACTACTTATACTTTCAGATATTATTGAGTAAACATTGATACTATTAGCAAGCAGTTATAATCACATGAGCACGTACTCACTCACTCTCTCTCTCTCTCTCTCTCTCTCTCTCTCTCTCTCTCTCTCTCTCTCTCTCTATCGAGTAATTTTTTGAAAGATTTTTTTTGTACAGGGTATTCATTCACCAATTAAAACCATGAATGTGGCAGTGACCGTTATGGTGCCGTTTCACCAAAGCCAACCCCATGCTAGGAAAAAACAGCTAAATATAAAAAAAAAAATCAAATTGAAAAATCATAAAATAAATAAAAATTATTCAGCACTTGCATATAAAACACAGCACTCATAATATACCCACCCAACTCCGGTCTCTCCTCTGAAGTGTGGACTTTAAGAAGAGAAATAAAATAATAACAAATAATAAAAACAATAATAATAAAAAAATAGAAAGAGCTTGCATATAGAACAAAAACACTCATCATACACCCAGCTAGCTCCGGCCTCTCCTCTGAAGTGTAGACTTAATGCATTGGCCTTTTAAGTTAATGGAATTATAATCTCGAGGACTAACTTAGTTAATCCACCAATCAGGGGAGAGAGAGAGAGAGAGAGAGAGAGAGAGAGAGAGAGAGAGAGAGAGAGAGAGAGAGAGAGAAGGTCTACATCTTATTAAGAAGTTCTCAATCTCGAGTTTCCGTGGCAAGCCGAGAGAGAGAGCGAGAGCAGGTAATTTGATATGTCTGTTCGAGTTCTCGTCAAATTATGAGGTCAGCCCTTGTTATTGGTCCTTCGTTGTTTTAATTTACTATTATTATTATTATTATTATTATTATTATTATTATTATTATTATTATTATTATTATTATTATTATTATTATTGGTGAGGAAATCCACAGTGGTGTAGGTGTAAATATATATTTTAGATATAATATGTATATATATATTCCTTTTTTAATATATATTAACATCTACACCACTGTGGATTTCTTCACTATTTTAGTGACTCATGCTATTACGAGGTTTTTATGGATTATTATTATTATTATTATTATTATTATTATTATTATTATTATTATTATTATTATTATTATTATTATTCCTAAAACTCTCATCATAGCATGAGCCACTTAAATGGTGAAGGAACCAACAATGGTGTAATGTGAGAATCGAGCAGGTTCTCGAAAGCTCTGGTTAGTCTAAGTATTTCTGATATATATTTACATTTACACCATTGTCGATTTCTTCGCCATTATTATTATTATTATTATTATTATTATTATTATTATTATTATTATTATTATTATTATCATTGAAACATATACTGTACTATGGAACAATACAAGTCCGTGAACTCAGAACGAGAAGCTATTATTATTATTGAAAACATAGACTGTACTATGGAACAATACAAGTCTGTGAGCTCTAAAGAATTAACTAACTGTCTCCGTACTTCAATTTACTTCCTTATTTGCTTAGGCCGGTCAGACAGTTGATTTGTTGCTTTTATCTCCGATAGGCCTACATGAAAAGAAGGGGGTGGGGGCTGGGGTGCGTGGGAGTGAGCCCAATCCCGCCTCCCCACAAAAAAGGCGTAGGTCGACCAAGCTGTTGACTTAATGCCTTCGTTTTGGATAGGCCTACACGGAAAAAAATGTTGGAAGAGTGAACCCCTAACCGCCCCTGAAAAAGCAGAGCCTATTATTAGAGGGAAAAAATAATACATCTCTTTAAAATTTGCAGTAGCAAGGAAACGAAGACTAATGGAATAGTATTTTTTACTCGCTTTTTAGTTTTCTGAAAAGAAAAATATTGTGCGGGCTTTGTCTGTCCGTCCTCACTTTTTCTGTCCGCCCTCAGATCTTAAAAACTACTGAGGCTAGAGGGCTGCAAATTGGTATGTTGAACATCCACCCTCCAACCATTAAACATACCAAATTACAGCCCTCTAGCCTCTGTAGTTTTTATTTTATTTAAGGTTAAATTTAGCCATAATCCTGCTTCTGGCAACGATGTAGGATAGGCCACCACCGGGCCGTGGTTCAAGTTTCACGGGCCGCGGCTCATAAAGCATTATATCCAGACCACCAAAAGATAGATCTATTTTCGGTGGCCTTGGTTATACGCTGTGCAGAAAACTCGTTTCTTCGTCGCATTTTTTACTTGTTTTGATTTATTTCGTGGCCATCCCTCTTTTAAAATCTATCTTCTTCCAATTTTCTGAAATGCTTTCTTAACCTCACCATTATTCATTCGTGTGATGCAATGCATTTTAAAGCTACGATTGACAAGGGTACTTAGTCATTAGATGCACCCTGGGTTAGATCCAAGGTGAGGTTGCGCAGGTTGATTGTTACAAACCGCACCTGTTTTTAATTAGGTAGTTGGGTTTTTGCGTAAATAATTAGGGTCAATTTTACAGAAAAGAAAACGAGCCAGAGCCAGGCATAAATTTCGTTATTTTACCCCTGGAATCTATGGGTCAACTTCATGAAAAAAAAAATTAATAATAAAAGAACCTCTAGATTACGGCTGGTATGAATTATTATTATTATTATTATTATTATTATTATTATTATTATTATTATTATTATTATTATTATTATTATTATTATTATTATTATTCAGAAGAAAACCCCTATTCATATTAAAGAAGCCTACGAGGCCATTAACTTGCAATTCAAGCTTCCGAAGAATATGGTGAATGTTGATATTGCAAACCTGGAATCTTGGAATGAATTCCATGCAAAAAAATAAAATATAAATAAAAAAAGAAAGTCTCTAAATCACGACAGGAATCCTAGAACGAATTCTAAAAAAAAAAAAGTAAGCAAATCAAATAAAAAAGTCTCCCAATCAGGGCAGGTCTGAATGTCGACATTCTACCCCTGGAATCTGGAACTCGGTTCCAGGAATGTTGCCTCATTTATGTGTAGCGAGTTCCACATTCCTTGCTTTTAATGAGGAGGCGGGTGGCATTTCACGGAAGTCAGTGTGTGTCATTTACAAACGTACCTGATTCGATAGCTGGTCTTTTCCCAAAATATCATATCTTGGGAAGATCTTTTCTCATGAAATTAAATTTTGACAAGATCTCTCCTTATGAAATTACATTTTGCCAAGATCTCTACCATGAAATTAAAATTTGACAAGATCTCTTCCCATGACATTAAATTTTGACACGATCTCTTTCCATGAAGTTAATTTTGACAAGATCTCTTCCCATGACATTAAAATTTGACATTATCTCTTCCCATGATATTAAATTTTGACAATATCTCTTCTCATGACATTAAATTTGACTAGATCTCTTCCCATGAAATTAATTTTGACTATATCTCTTCCCATGAAATTAAATTTTGACAAGATCTCTTCCCATGACATTAAATTTGACTAGATCTCTTCCCATGGCATTAAGTTTTGACAACATCTCTTCCCCTGCCATTAAATTTAACAAGATCTCTTCTCATGAAGTTAAATTTTGAAAAGATCTCTTCCCATGAAATTAAATTTTGACAAGATCTCTTCCCATGACATTAAATTTAACAAGATCTCTTATGAAATTAAATTTTGAAAAGATCTCTTTCCATGAAATTAAATTTTGACAAGATCTCTTCCGACTAAATTAATTTTGACCAGCTCTTCCCATGACATTAAATTTATCAAAATCTCTTCCCATGAAATTAATTTTGACTAGATCTCTTCCCATGAAACTAAATTTTGACAAGATCTCTTCGCAAGAAATAAAATATTGAAAAGATCTCTTCCCATGAAATTTATTTTGACAAGATCTCTTCCCATGAAATTAATTTTGACTAGATCTCTTCCCATGAAATTAATTCTGACTAGATCTCTTCCCATGAAATTAAAATTTGACAAGATCTCTTCCCATGAAATTAAATTTTGACAAGATCTCTTCTCACGAAATTAAATTTTGACAAGATCTCTTTCCATGAAATTAAATTTTAACAAGATCTCTTCACAAAAATTAATTTTGGCTAGATCTCTTCCCATGAAATTAATTTTGACAAGATCTCTTCCCATGAATTTAATTTTTACAAATTTCTTCCCATGAAATTAATTTTGACTAGATCTCTCCCAATGAAATTAAATCTTGACAAGATCTCTTCCCATGAAATTAATTTTGACTAAATCTCTTTCCATGAAATTAAAATTTTTACTAAATCTCTTCCCATGAAATTAAATCTTGACAAGATCTCTTCCCATGAAATTAAATCTTGACAAGATCTCTTCCCATAAAATTAAATCTTGACAAGATCTCTTCCCATGAAATTAAATCTTGACAAGATCTCTTCCCATGAAACTAAATCTTGAGAAGCATACCTTATGACTTTGGTTTTTAGGTGAAACTTACTTCATGTTAATCATCATATTAAAGGTTATCAAATACAGCTGAGATGGTAAAATGGTAAACACGGGATTACAGAACTGTTTATGTAGATATGTAAAAAAAACTATTAAAAATAATAATAATTATACTAAATAATATAAAAGAAACACGTTATGTTATGCGTTGCAACCCGTCTGAAGGAGGACAATAAGTCATAAAAACGTATTCCACCAGTTTCTCGTTTTACTCAAAATTTCTGCGGAGACTCTTCACACATACGAGAATGCTTCATGATAAGTTTAAATCTAAGACTTATAATGTAATAAATGTCCTGAAAAATGACTTGAAATGACACAGGAAATGGTCAAGCTCTTAAACATAATAAATGACTAAGCTCTCTCATTTCAACTTTTATACCTTGCGAAATCGTCGAACAGAATCCGCTCATTGCTGATCTGAATACATTACTGTAGTTTCATCGTTGTTTACAGAACTTATTCACTCAATATTCCTTCACTCTCTTAGTTTTGATCAAGTACTTCCTATCACTTACTTCCCCGAAAGGGATATAGTGCCGAAAGGTCAAACCATGTGGTGCACTGTAGGCATTATCAAATGGTGTTTGCATGGTCTCTTTTGGCCCCTACATGGATTCACTTTTTTAAGTTTGGCCATTTACTTTAACTCCTCTCTTGATCCCTTTCTCCAATGTTACTATCCAAACTCTCTAACTATTTTACTTTTTAGTTCATCTTTGGATCCTCTATTTTCTGAATCTTTATCTTGCTGTCCAGCCACTCAAACTCTATCTTTTCACAGTCCCAAAGAGACCAAATGCCTTGCTTGACAGCCTAAATTTCAAGAAATTTAACCAAACCTAATATTTACTTCAAGAATGTGAATATATCTCCATTGCCCAGAACTTCGTAGGTAATTTGAGAATTTCCAGGTCGTTTGCTTGTCCCTGTTCAAGGTGAGAAGTCTACTGACACCAATTTCCTTGCTGTAACTGGTCTATTTTGAACAGTAATGCCCATCTCTGTTCCAGTGTCCCCACGAGTGAGATATTTTTGCAACGCGTCCCAAACACGAACGACGGATCGTTGAGAAAATTGAGAAAATTGAGAAAACAGTAAAAAGGGATTTCCTCCCGGCACGAAAGTGAGATACAATACTCCCAATCCCTCCGGAATGGTTCCATTGTCCCTAATTTACATTTCAGGCGAGGAAGGACAATCTATTTTGCTGAAGTGCCGCTCCTGATCCGCTGAGAGAGAGAGAGAGAGAGAGAGAGAGAGAGAGAGAGAGAGAGAGAGAGAGAGAGGTCGGAGGATGGGGCTCCTCGGATGCGAATTTTGAAAATCGAGGATTTGATTCGAAGTTTTCTGGAGTAATATTATCGAAGAAGAAGAAGAAGAAGAAGAAGAAGAAGAAGAAGAAGAAGAAGAAGAAGAAGAAGAAGAAGAAGACGACGAATGTTCGCTTTCCAACTGACAATAAAAAAAAAATTAGACCCAATAAGTGAAAATCTTATACATGTATTCTTTTTGTTATATAAATTGTTTACCAGTAAAAATATATATACAAGGAGAAGAAAATAAATGTACAAATTCCACTGAATGAGTCATTCTCCTTTTGATAATAATAATAATAATAATAATAATAATAATAATAATAATAATAATAATAATAATAATAATAATAATAATAAATTACTTAAATCAACAGTTAATGTTTGACAACTGATGCTAAAATATATATATATATATATATATATATATATATATATATATATAAATATATATATATATATACATATATATATATATATATATATATATATATATATATATATATATATATATACACTATGCGTTCAGGTCATGTTCAATTAACATCGATTCATCCAACATAATCCATCTAATTGACGGGGCAATCCGCTGGATATCCACCCAAAGCACCAATTAAGATAATTACTCAGAGCTACTGGAGGATGAATTATATAGACTCGTGCAATAACTGGATTCAATTATATTTTTTTTAT
>NC_089781.1:94097987-94105487 GCF_040412425.1 Macrobrachium rosenbergii
AGAGAGAGAGAGAGAGAGAGAGAGAGAGAGAGAAGAGAGAGAGAGAGAGAGAGATAAAACTGTTATAAGAAACAATTCGAAAAATGTCACTGAGTTTTCATTTCAGTCCATTTTCACTCAAAAACTTTTTATAAAAACGAATGAAAAAAAAAAAATAAAAAAAATCCAATTTGAATTTAATGGAATTTCCGGTTTGCCCTGAGTTCACTTGCAGTTGAAAAAAAAAAATTGTAACTTTCAGACCTATGAATCAAGCCCGGATAAAAAAATAAATACATTAAAAAGGTTTCATATTTGTAAGAACGATTTATATGTTTTTTTTTATCCGTCCATGTATGGATTATTTGTAATAATTTTTTTTTCTCTATATTACTCTTTAGTAAATGACATATAATGTTTATATTTTTTTATTATTGCCCTTGTGTATGTGTGTGTGTGTGTCTGAGAGAGAGAGAGAGAGAGAGAGAGAGAGAGAGAGAGAGAGAGAGAGAGAGAGAGAATACAAGACAAAGTTAAGAGAGAGTGAGAGAGGATTATACTCTCATAAAGAGAGAGAGAGAGAGAGAGAGAGAGAGAGAGAGAGAGAGAGAGAGAGAGAGAGAGAGAAGGAGGAATGCAAGACAAAGCTAAGAGAAAGTGAGAGAGGATTATACTCTCATAAAGAGAGAGAGAGAGAGAGAGAGAGAGAGAGAGAGAGAGAGAGATTATACCTCCATAAAAGAGGCTTTCATTTTCCCAACGACCACAAAAACGCTACCTTAGAAATACCACCATCAATCATGATGACAATATCCCTTCCGACCTTTCTTCACGAGAAATATTTGGTAGTAAAATAAGTAAAAGAAAAAAAAAATCTAATTTGAAGAAAATGGATTTTCCACTATCCCTGAGGTCCATTTTCGTAATAATAGGTCAATAACGTAAGAAGAACATGAAGAAGAATAAGAAGAAGAAGAAAGATGATGAGGAGGAGGAGGAAATGAAACAAGGTACAGTAATGTCGTTGGAAGAAGAAGAAGAAGAAGAAGAAGAAGAAGAAGAAGAAGAAAAGGAAATGAAACGAGGTACAGTAATGTCGTTGGAAGAAGAAGAAGAAGAAGAAGAAGAAGAAGAAGAAGAAGAAGAAGAAGAAGAAGAAGAAGAAGGAGGACGAGGAGGAGGAGGAGGAGGAGGAAATGAAACGAGGTACTGTAATGTCGTTGGAAGAAGAAGAAGAAGAAGAAGAAGAAGAAGAAGAAGAAGAAGAAGGAGGAGGAGGAGGAGGAGGAGGAGGAGGAGGAGGAAATGAAACGAGGTGCTGTAATGTCGTTGGAAGAAGAAGAAGAAGAAGAAGAAGAAGAAAGATGAGGAGGAGGAGGAAATGAAACAAGGTACAGTAATGTCGTTGGAAGAAGAAGAAGAAGAAGAAGAAGAAGAAGAAGAAGAAAGATGAGGAGGAGGAAATGAAACGAGGTACAGTAATGTCGTTGGAAGGAGGAGGAGGAGGAGGAGGAGGAGGAGGAGGAGGAGGAGGAGGAGGAGGAGGAAATGAAACGAGGTACTGTAATGTCGTTAGAAGAAGAAGAAGAAGAAGAACAAGAATCAGAAGAGGAGGAAGAAGGAGGAGGAGAAAAAGAAAAGGAAGAAGAAGGAGAGGAGGAGGAGGAGGAGGAGGAGAAAAAGAAGGAGGAGGAGAAGGAGGGAATGGAACGAGGCACTGTAATCTCGTTGAAAAAAGAAGAATTAGGAGAGAAAGGAGGAGGAGGAGGAGGGAGAGGAAAGAATGAAACGAAGCACTGTAATCTCGTTGAAAAAAGAAGAATTAGAAGAGAAACGAGCAGGAGGAGTAGGAGGAGGAAGAAGGAATGAAACGAGGCACCGTAATCTCGTCGAAATGAGCAATTCAGCCCAGCCCCGTGACCTTAAAAGGGTCAACAGAGTGAGGTGAATGTACGATTACAACTCGCCCACCAACAACAGACATGAAAAAAAAAACAACTAGACTGCGCTCTGGAATTATAACTCCTCTTGTAATTCGCTCACAGAGAGAGAGAGAGAGAGAGAGAGAGAGAGAGAGAGAGAGAGAGAAAGAGAGCTTGAAATTATATCCTGTAAAAAAAAAAAAACCTTGGGTTGGCGGTTTACGTTGCATTTGGAGAGAGCTTAATTAAAAGTAAAAGTGGATAAAGTGAGATTGTTCAGGGGTAAATTGATACGTAATGAAGGAGAGACACTAGAAAAAGGAATGGGAATGTTGACCACGTAATGCGCTGTGAATTGACGCTGCTCTAATGAGATCGGGCTCTGGTTTCCCGGGTTGAGTGTCATTAAAGCATTTGAGCATTCGTATACACACACACACACACACACACACACACAGAGAGAGAGAGAGAGAGAGAGAGAGAGAGAGAGAGAGAGAGAGAGAGAGAGAGAAACAGGAGACTGGAAAGAGAAAGAATTTGCTAATAAATTACTGAAATTCACAATGACATGTTACCTTAAAAAAAATTGTACAGAGAAGACAACACAAATCTGTAATACACCACTGAGGCAGAACCATTTATACAAATATGAACGCAGAACGGCTGATGATTTCAGAGGATAAAATGCTAGTCGGTGATCGTGAGGAGAAATCAACCACACTGGAGAGAATATGAAACGGTACAAATACTACAAAGTTACCGGAATTTCCTCCCAAATCTGTATTTTACATCTGAGGTAGAGCAATTCTTTCAAGCATGAAAATACCACGGCCAATGATTACTGGACCTCAGCAGTGCATTAAAGAACAAATGTACCACAGTATTCCATTCATCTAGATTAATCCCATTCCTCAGAAATCATTATCTCTGAAACTGCACGCCCACGAATCCTCGAAAACCCAAGGTTTACGATCACTAAACCCATAATAATGACCCTTGGGTGCTGCGCATCTACTAAATAATAATTGCAGAAGAAGAAGAAGAAGAAGAAGAAGAAGAAGAAGACGAAGAAGAAGAAGAAGAAGAAGAAGAAGACGAAGAATACTGAAATTTTACTTCGTTTTTAACTTACGTTGAAGAAACTCATTATGCCAATTTCTTAACCTGATGACTAAACTGCAAATATAAACGTGGATCAAGGGGTGCTATCGAAATTGAGCAAAGCGACGTAAAAATGCCTTACATAATGATCTATTAATAAGTTGATAAACAAACACTGGACCAACAAACAACAAACTCCGAAACTGGAAATTTATTAATGAGCCCTGGAACATACGCCGAAGTTGTCCACAATGTCCCAACCTCAGGAATTCGAAATTGCCTTATTATTCATGAGCTTCTGAGGAGGCATTATGAGTTCGTGGTGTATTTGGGGAAGCAGAAGCGTGGGATGATGAGGGCACGTAATGAGGAGAAGAAAAATAAGTTTGTGATAATAATGTAGCTGAGATAAAAACAAACTGCGAACTTGAGATCATGGGGGAAAATCTTTGATTTGGATAAGAAAAATCATCAAATGAATATCCAGTTTTATAACTGAAAGCGACAGATTCCTTAAGAAAATACAATAAGACAATACTGTGTGTGTGAGAGAGAGAGAGAGAGAGAGAGAGAGGAACATATCGTCTTGGGGAATAGTAAAAATATTTGCTATGGCAACGTTCAATAGCCAACTCCTTGTACAGAATTTTTGTTGAGAGAATAGAGAGAGATATTTTATCTGACGGTGCAATACAAATGTTTGCTATGGCAAAAATCAACAGCCTAATTTTTGTACAGAATTTTTAGTAATGAGAGAGAGAGAGAGAGAGAGAGAGAGAGAGAGAGAGAGAGAGAGATTTCATCTGACGGTGCAATACAAATGTTTGCTATGGCAACAATCAATAGCCTACTCCTTGTATAGAATTTCTAGTAAGAGAGAGAGAGAGAGAGAGAGAGAGAGAGAGAGAGAGAGAGAAATATTTCATCTGATGGTGTAATACAAATCATTGCTATGGCAACAATCAATAGCCTCCTCCTTATACAGAATTTTTAGTAATGAGAGAGAGAGAGAGAGAGAGAGAGAGAGAAACCACGCATCGTCTTGGGGAATAACAAAAACCTTTCCTATGGAAAAACCAATCAAAGAAAATATTGGAACACTAACTAGGTCAGGCGGATCTATTTTCTCAGTATTTTTTTGAGAGCGACGCATCACTCTGGCGTCAGGTTTCGTATTCAGATCGTCCAGGGAATCTTCCCCGACCTGATGAGCTCTATTGAAGGTAAGAAAGGCCACGTTATACCGCCACGAAAACTGCCTGTTGATTAACCTTCATGCAAATGAGAGTTGATCAGCGGAGACGCCTCGTGATGAACGTTGGACCTCCGAGATAGGAACATTGTAAACGAGTATTCTGAATAATGCTGATATTATATTTGAGGTTTAGTTTTGGGGAATTCGAAGGCGTCATGTCATTCATGAGTTTTAGTTTTCTGTAAAAGAAAACTGTTGTGCCGGCTTTGTCTGTCCGTCCGCACTTTTTCTGTCCGCCCTCAGACCTTAAAAAACTACTGAGGTTAGGGGGCTGCAAATTGTTATGTTGATCATCCACCCTCCAGTCATCAAACATACCAAATGGCGGCCCTCTAGCCTCCTTAGAAGTTTTTACGCTATTTAAGGTTAAAGTTAGCCATAATCGTGCGTCTAGCAACGATATAGGGCAGGCTACCACTGGGCTGTGGTTAAAGATTGTTGTATAAGCATATATTCATACCCAGGGAATAACAATGATCTTGAAATATAACAAATAAGGATAACATGACTTTATGCTTAAAATGGCTAGAGAGAGAGAGAGAGAGAGAGAGAGAGAGAGAGAGAGAGAGAGAGAGAGAGAGAGAGAGAGAAATGTTGTATAGCTCATTGATTCCACCCTAACAATGATTTCCAAGTCAGCTGACTTCTTAGCCACGTTCGATCTTTTTTACCATTAATGAGCCAGATACCCAGTTATGGGTTTATTATTCTTTCGTACCCACACCTTACGAAAGGCAGGAAAAGACAGCGTCATTCTTCCGGCAATGAGTATAATTCGGGAAAGCCACGCGACCTTTATGGAAGAAGGAACAGGTGCAAGGGGCACCCAAAATTGCCGTTCCACAACAGCCGACGAGGGAAAGAGTGCTAGATTGCACTTGGGTTGGGGGAGGGGAGGGGGGGAGGAGGGGAGGATGAGGAGGAGGTGGAGGGGAGGGGAGGGGAGAGTGGAGGGAGTTGTACTGTCGTATGCATGAACTGACTGGCAGGGCGGTAAAGTGAAGATAGTAAAACTTGTATTTTTTTGTTCAGTGTGTTGTAAAAGAGTTTCATTTAAGCTAACTTGGGACAAAGTTAAAATATATAAAGAATAAAAACTTTTTAAGATTAAAGTTTAGGTATCAAAGAGCTGTAGATTCTTTAAATTTTTAACCACCTTACAGACTACCGAGAGAGAGAGAGAGAGAGAGAGAGAGAGAGAGAGAGAGAGAGAGAGAGAGAGAGAGAGAGAGAGAGAGAGAGAGAATATGAAGTATGACAAGGTCAGAGAGAGAGAGAGAGCTGTAAATTCTCTATATTTTTAACCACCTTAAAGACTACTAGAGAGAGAGAGAGAGAGAGAGAGAGAGAGAGAGAGAGAGAGAGAGAGAGAGAGAGAGAGAGAGAGAAGAAACTATGGCACATGCGAATTAAAAAAAAAAAAAAGATTCTAAAAATTCCCATGACCGAAAATTAAGCCCCAAAAACTTTGCAACCTCACGTTTCATTGCTCCATCACTTCTGCTAAAAACGCATCGAAGTACTTCATTAGACTGGAGTTAATTGCTTGTTCACTCGACGTATATTAACCCCGAAATTACACCTGCATTATTGCTAAAAATTGGGGATTACGATCAATAAGATGTTGATGAGAATCAGTGGGTATGCAGCTGTAACATACAACAATAAAATGTCGATGAGAATCAGTGGGTATGCAGCCAAAACATAATGAATAAAATGTTGATGAGAATCAGTGGGTATGCAGCCATAACATGCATCAATAAAGTGATGATGAGAATCAGTGGGTATGCAACCATAAAATAATGAATAAAATGTTGATGAGAATCAGTGGGTATGCAGCCATACCATACATTAATAAAATGCTCATGAGAATCAGTGGGTATGCAGCCATAACATAATGAATAAAATGTTGATGAGAATCAGTTGGTATGCAGCCATAACATAACGAATAAAAGGTTGATGAGAATCGGTGGGTATGCAGCCATGCATCAATAAAGTGATGATAATGCAAATAAAATGAATAAAATGTTGATGAGAATCAGTGGGTGTGCAGCCACACCATACATTAATAAAATGCTCATGAGAATCAGTGGGTATGCAGCCATAACATCCATCAATAAAATGCTGATGAGAATCAGTGGGTAAGCAGCCATAACATACATCAACAAAATGCTGATGAGAATCAGTGGGTATGCAGCCATAACATCCATCAATAAAATGCTGATGAGAATCAGTGGGTATGCAGCCATATCATACATCAATAAAATGCTGATGAGAATCAGTGGGTATGTAGCCATAACATACATAACTGAAAATTAAGCAAAAAGAAGGAGAAAAGGAGAGATATTACATTACTAAGTTCAGTGTTAGGAGTAAGTCAAAGAAAAACCCCCACGATTAAAATGTACATGCAAGTTCTTTCTCAAATTGAAAAATTCTACTGAAGGTGAGAAAAGCAACGCCTTAGGGAAAAAAACGATATGCAAATGAGAAGGTATTTAGGAACAGTCCCTAATGCAATGTTCCTCCTTAAATCGGAATTTTAGACAGTTCTCATTCTAAATGCAAGGACCTGAATTCAAGTTCTCCAGCCGAGAGATTCGAAACTGTCCTGTCATTCACGAGGCTATGCAGAGATGAATAAAAATGAGTTAGATGAGGAGGGGTAAGAAGAGAATATGAAATTTAGGCCAAAGGCCAAGCACTGGGACCTATGAGGTCATTCAGAGCTGAAACGGAAATTGACAGTTAGGAGGTTTGAAAGGCGTAACAGGAGGAAAACTTCGCAGTTGCACTATGAAACAATTGCTAGGAGAAGGTGGAAAGTAAGATGGAAGAAAGAGAATATGAACAGAGGTACAGTAAAAGGAATAACAGGAGTTAGAGCTAGGGCCCGAATGCACGCCGCAAAGATCCTTAAGTAATGCCAACAGTGCACCACCTGATTTGCACTGATTGCAGTACCCCCATAAGGGATGAGGAGGGTAAGAATGAGGAAGAGATAAATAAAGGGGTTAATGGCGGAGAAGGTTAAAGGCGTATATAAGATAAAGCGGAGAAATTTGAAGAAAACAGGCCGTTAGTCATTCACTTCATTAATCTCAGCTGTCGATTAAAACTTGCATCAGTGTGAACGACATATCATCTCTGACCTCTTAAAACTCGAGGAACTAAAATAGTCACTGGGATGACCTACTTTTAAACTTCAGAAGATTGCAGAACACACTTGCTGAACTTTTTCTT
>NC_089781.1:94110487-94112987 GCF_040412425.1 Macrobrachium rosenbergii
AGTCTTTTATCTTAAGTGTATTTTTTATCTTAAGTCTTTTGTCTTAAGTGAATCTTATCGAGGAGCCAAATTTCTGAGGGATTACAGATCCAATTTTGCGGATGACAAAAACCAGAAGTATTTTGAGATAGGGATTCCTTTCGTTTTCTGTCAGTAGTTTAGACTTTCTTTCAATACTGAATAATATTATCCAAGGCCTCGATTCTGATGGCCTTTGCGACTTGTTAAAAAACGAAAAAGAAAGTTACATGAAAGTATTTTACTTCTTCTAAGTATACAATTGTTTGAATTGGGTTAATGGTATATCATTATTACGTTTTTGAAAATTTAGCGCGAAGGTAAAATTTAAAAGGAATTCTTCGATAATATATACACATTATATATATATATATATATATATATATATATATATATATAAGGATATGTTGAGGCATACGTTTTATTTAAAGGATATGTAGCAGGATATCAGTTATGAAATCCTAGATGCCCATAAAAGTGAAAAAAAATTATAATGATTATGTAGTTTAATTAACATTTTTGGCAATGAGATAGGATAGAGAGAGAGAGAGATGTAGCAGGAGAGTTAGAGAGATAAAAGAAAAAGATGATTATGAGAGTTTAAGAGAGAGAGAGCGTTCACTCTGTATTCCAGGAAGAAACAAAGAACGAAAAATTGATGTTTCTACTGCTTGAGAGAGAGAGAGAGAGAGAGAGAGAGAGAGAGAGAGAGAGAGAGAGAGAGAGAGAGAGAGAGAGAGAGAGAGAGAGTACAAAATAAAACAAAACTGCAAATGAAACAAAACCAGGAGCCAGAAGCAAGCTGAGAGAGAGAGAGAGAGAGAGAGAGAGAGAGAGAGAGAGAGAGAGAGAGAGAGTACAAAACAAAACCAATAAAACAAAATAGGAGCCAGAAACAAGCCAGAAGCAAGCTGAGAGAGAGAGAGAGAGAGAGAGAGAGAGAGAGAGAGAGAGAGAGAGAGAGAGAGAGAGAAGACCCGTCGAGGCAAATAATGCTTTCGGTAATCAATTAAATCTTCGTCCAAACACAACATTTCGTTGGCCTAGGAAGCCTCGAGGGGTAATTTGTTTTTGATAATTAATTATTTTTAATTACACAAGCAATTATTCGGCCAAGTCGAGATGATCTGAACTCATCAAGGAAACTTTAAGCATTAATCATCGTTTTTCAACGGACTATTCGCTTGTTAAATAAGCACACATATGATAACAGAAAAACACAAACGTTACGTATAGTCAAATATAGGTGAAACTATCACACAACAAATAAAAAATGCGCCGATTTTCTTCGGCACAATCGAATTTTCTATACAGCTTATAATCAAGGCCACCGAAAATAGATCTATCTTTCGGTGGTCTCGGTATAAGACTGTATGAGCCGCGGCCCATGAAACTTTAACTACGGTCCGGTGGTGGCCTGCCCTATATCGTTGCCAGGAGCACGATTATGGCTAACTTTAACCTTAAATAAAATCAAAACTACTAAGGCTAGAAGGCTGCAATTTGGTATGTTTGATTATTGGAGGGTAGATGATCAACATACTGATTTGCAGTCCTCTGGCCTCAGTAATTTTTAAGATCTGAGGGCGGACAGAAAAAGTGCGGACAGAATAAAGTGCGGACGGACAGACAAAGCCGGCATAATAGTTTTGTTTTACAGAAAACTAAAAGCAAATAAAGATTTATTCTCCTGACCGCAAAATTCACTGTGTACTCCAGCTTATTCTTGGTAAGAAGAATAAAATTGTTAATATTTGCATAACAAAATTATGAGAGACCTTCCAACAGTTCAGACTATTGTCAACTCATGCTGAAGAATATAATTCAATTGTTTGAACTCACGCAAAGGGAAAACATAATTATATTTAACGCACACAAAGGGAAAACAGAATTATATGTAACTCACACACCGGGAAAACAGAATTATATTTAACGCACGCAAAGGGAAAACAGAATTATATTTAACACAAAGGGAAAAAGGGACTCACTAAAAAAACAGAACTATAGTTAAAGCAAAACTTACGAAGGAAAAAATGATTATATTTAACGCACACATCGGGAAAACAGAATTATATTTAACTCACCCAAAGGGAAAACAGAATTATATGTATCTAACACAAAGGAAAAACAGAATTATATTTAACTCACACAAGGGGAAAACAGAATTATATTTAACTCACACAAAGGGAACACAGAATTATATTTAACTCACACAAAGGGAAAACAGAATCATATTTGACTCACACAAAACTTACACAAAGGGAAAACATAATTATATTTAACTCACACAAAGGGAAAACAGAATTACAATTAACTCACACAAAGGGAAAACAGAATTATATTTAACTCACACAAAGGGAAAACAGAATTATATTTAACACACAGAAAGAGAAAACTGAGTTACATTCAACTCACACAAAGGAAAAACAGAATTATATTTAACTCAAAAACACAAAGGAAAACAGAATTATATTTAACTCAA